>NW_012104076.1:2741266-2787511 GCF_000951045.1 Mandrillus leucophaeus
GAGGCAGAGATTGCAGTGAGCCGAGATCACACCACTGCACTCCAGCCTGGGCAACACAGTAAGACTCAGTCTCAAACAAACAAACAAACAAAAAAGACTTCACCGGAGGATGAGGGAGTGAGAGTGGCAAGAAGCTGTACATCTGCCCCTCCTGCAACCAACTCTTTCACGATTAAAATATAAGGTAATTTTCTGAGTTCTCTTATGCTAGCAGCTTGGTCTATAAATAATTAAAAAGTAAAGAGTTACCAGAGAACATGCATGAATAAAATCTGAAGAACCCAACCCTCTGGGGGTGGGCAGAAAACTGACAGACAAAACCAAAATTCCCGGTCAGTGCCCAAGGCCTGCTTCTTGGCCAAAGATTATTGTGATCATCACCTGAGAGCATGTCTGAAACTCATTTGCATGCCCCACCTGAGACCCACTGTGACAGAAACTGGAGGTGGAGTCCCTCACCTGTGTTTATAAGCCCTCCATGTGATGCTGACGAGCATTAAAGTTTGAGGCTCACTAGCCCATGTAAACTAGAAAACCAAAAAGGAACCATAAGGCAAAAGCTCTATAGATGGTAAATTAGTTTTAGAAAAGATATAACTTAAAACAATGGAGAGAAAGAAGAAGGAGCATACACCAGGGCATAAAATCCTTATCTACCAACATCTCACTCTGTGAAGAAAAGAAAGGAAGCCAGGAAAGGAAAAGCTTAGAGAAAAAGTCAAAATAGCAAGCAACTTGAGCAGTGGTAAGGCCAACTCCACATCTGCTGCAAACATTAGAAAGAAATTATGTGGGGACAGACATTAACTGTAGCATTTACATGAAAATCACTTTAAAATGATCCAGGTCAACTTGATCCAATCACTGGGTTTGCTTCACTCAGCTTCTCTACCTGCCTTTACGCGGCAATCAAGAGTGAAGATGTATTTACCTCTAGTGAGGAAAGAGGCTGCCTTCAAGTAATGACCATCAAGCTACTAAATGCTGTATTCTGGGGGGAGGGTGTGGCATTTTTTTAAGAAAAGAGTTTACTTGGGAAGAAAATACACCCATTTTGTATTTACTTACTTCATCAGAGGCACAAACATGGAACAAATTGAAAGTGTTTCCTCCCTCGCTAAACTTAACACCAAAGGGAAAAGGATGATTGAAAAACGCATGTAAAAAAAGCAGAATAGTGAATTTGAATGAAATAGGATAGAAAAATGTGTTGTGGCATCAGAAAGGGAAAAAACAAATATTAGCTCCCAAAAATTCAACTTCACAAACTACTCATTGAACCACCTACATTAAACCAATTATGATTTTCCTAAAAAAAAAAGTTTAAGTAGCATACACAGATTAAGAGACAAACACAATGAGCATTTAGTACTACAGTAAATGCACAGTGGTTGGCTAGAGATGCAAATTACTCTGGACTAGCACCTTGCCCCATTTGACATGAGTTAGACTTACTATGAAGACCGAGCCTGAAGGAAGGCCACAGATGGTACCAACAGACCAGAGGAATTCCGGATGCTCTAAACAGGGGAGCCAGGGGAGCCTTTACCTTCCGCCAAGGCTCATAATGTACCATGTCAAAGATCAATGAATCAACACCGTTTTCTTTGCATGCAAAGCTTGAACATAGGTAATGTTAAAAGAAGAAAGGAAATGAGAAAGCAGATTCAGTCCTGCTGTTCCATACAGGAAAAATTTTCCCAAGTCAAACATAAGTCATACTGTGTACTACACAATTCCCCCTCCAAGCCTGCTGAGGACCCCAGACTAAAAAGAGAAAAATGTGCAAACGCATACAAAGCTAATTTCTAAGGGATACCCCCACCCCCATCCCAAATGCATGGATCTCAACTGGGGTGAGAACTAGGGGAGATGAAAAGCTGCAGTATTCTGTATTAGACAGGTGAAAAGTGAATACAAACCCCTCCTGCCAGTAACATCTTTGTTACTGAGGTTCTCAGGAAGTGGAGAGAAGATAAAGTAAAAAGGAGTTATATTTTCCTTGGGGATCTTATAAAAATATTTTTTTCCCAAACTGAACATACTTTACTCCTGAAACCTGTAGCTTTAGAAGCTAAGAAGAGAAGCTTAGTGGACAAAAGAATGCTTTATAAATGGTAGAATACTCTTTTTTGCTTTTCTTTTGGTATTAGTTGCCTCACAAAAAGACAGAGCTACTTATGTAATTGACTTACCCAATGGTAAGTAATGCTTAGAATACCATTTTCTTTTTCTTTATTTTTATTTTTGAGACAGGGTCTTGCTCTGTCACCCAGGCTGGGATGCAGTGGTGTGCAACTGTGACTTGCTGCAACCTTAAACTCCTAGACTTTCCTTTCAGTTTAATTCTGAATATCTCTAGAACATGACTCCAACTAAGCAACCTTCTAGAAGGGGGAAAATACCCATCTGCCCTGCAATTTAGCTGAGAAGTGATTTTTCTCAGCTAAATTTTTTTCTTTTTTTTTTGATAGAAATGGGGGGTCTTGCTAAGTTACCCAGGCTGGTCTTGAACTCCTGGCCTCAAAGTGATCCTCCTGCTGTGGCCTCCCAAAGTACTGGGATTACAGGCATGAGCCATATCATGTGGCCACAATTTCTCTCTTTCATGCATTCTCATTAGTGACGTGAAGCTCTTCTCAAGTTTCATCTGTCACGTACCTCTGTGTGAACAGGGCTCCTAAATCCCTAACCCTTACCTCTCATGTGAATTTCAGTCCTGCATTTTCAAACTCTCACTAGAATTTTCTAAGCATCCAGTTAACATCTCAAGCTAAACAAGCAAAGCAAATAGGTTCACTGGTCTCCTTCCTTTACTACAGCTTTCCCTGAATTTTGCTATATTTTTCAATGTTATTACCATAATCCCATTAACAAAGACTCAGAACCACACATCATTATTAAAAGCCTTCTCCTTATTTCCTAAACCCAGTCAGTTCTGATAGCCTGTCCATTCTGCCCTTTCAATCCCCTCAGCTGTCCCCCACACACCTTCCAGAATATTTCTAACAAGTACATGCTCAGACCTCTGCAATAACCCTTTAGCAATAATCCTGACTTTATCATTCCATACTTGCCAACTAGTGCTATACACCACCCCTCCAATTGTCAAACACATTCTCCTAGATCATGTTTATAGCTCCCCACCAATTACCAATTACAGTTCTTTCCAGGTCCTCTACAATCTAGCTCTAACCTGCCTTTCCGGCTTTATCTTCTCCTCCTTCTTCATGAAAAATGCTTGATAGACACTCTAATTAGAATATTTTATGTCTCTTGCATACTGATTTGGACTTACCTAACCTGAAATAGTTCTCATGCTGCTCTTTTTGGAATACCCTCGCCTGTATTCTCCCTTTGAAAATGTCCCTATTTCCTGATGCCACTTCTTCCATGAAATTTCCTGATACCCTTGGATGAAAGGGATCTCATTATCCCAAGTGCTCCCTGTTCCTTAGGGCTCTAAGCACTGTATCACCTTGAACTGTAAATACATGTTTTTCTCTCCTTAGGATCAAGAACTAACTTATTTCTCTTTGTATTTCCCAACAGCACTCGCCATACTGCTTTACACATAGCAGACAGTCAACAAATACATACTAAATAATAAATAAATATCTTAAAATTCATAAGGGCACCAGTGACACAATGTTACAAATAGAGTGATTTTAACTATTTCATTATTCCAGCAGATCCTCAACAAATACCTGTAAGGCAAGTAGGGGCCAATAATTCCTGTTTTATAGAAACTCAAGATGTAAAAATGTTATTATTTATGCACAGAGCATTTTTTTGAGTATAATTTAGCCTATTAAGGTTCAGTAACTAACTCAATGTCACCCTGCTGATCTGTAGTATATTTCTGCTGAAATGATTCTTTTCCTCTTACTGGACTTTCCTTTCAGCTTACTTCTGAATATCTCTAGAACATGACTCCAACTCAGCAGCCTCCTACAAGGGGGAAAATACCCATCTGCCCTGCAATATAAATTAAAGAGTTTGCCATGCACGGTGGCTCACGCCTGTAATCCCAGCACTTTGGAAGGCTGAGGCGGGTGGATCACGAGCTCAAGAGTTCGAAACCAGCCTGGCCAATATCGTCAAACCCCGTCTCTACTAAAACTACAAAAATTAGCTGGGAATGGTGGCACGTGCCCGTAGTCAGAGAATCGCTTGAACCAGGTAGGCGGAGGTTGCAGGCGAGATTGTGCCACTTAACTCCACCCTAAGTGACAGAGCGAGACTCCATCTCAAAATACACAAAAATAAAATTAATTAATTAATTAAAGAGGTCGTTCCTTGTCTAACAAGTTGTCGACATATGCTGAAATCTAAAGTATACAACGTGGCAGGGCGCGGTGACTCACGCCTGTAATTCTAGCACTTGGGAGGCTGAGGCAGGTTGACTGTTTGAGGCCAGGAGATCAAGACCAGCCTGGCCAACATAGCGAAAGCCCGTCTCTACTGTAAGATTTTAAAAAGCTGGGTAGTGGCACATGCCTATAATCCCAGCTAGTCGGGAAGCTAAGAGCACAAGAATTGCTTAAACCTGGGAGGCAGAGGTTGAAGTGAGCCGAGATTGCCACAGAACTACAACCTAGACGACAAGTGAGACTCTATTGCCAAAAAAAAAAGTATAGAATAATAAAAATATATACTGGTGTATATAACCTCTTAGTTTAAAATGTACTAGGCTTCAGGAGTAGGGGACGGTATGCGAAGCTCCTTTAATAAATTCTTTAAAATTAAGTATTCAGGCCAGGTGCGGTGGCTCACGCCTGTAATCCCAGCACTTTGGGAGGCCGAGGCGGCCGGATCACGAGGTCAGGAGATCGAGACCATCTTGGCTAACACAGTGAAACCCTGTCTCTACTAAAAATTTAAAAAATTAGCCGGGCGCGGTGGTGGGCGCCTGTAGTCCCAGCTACTGAGGCTAAGGCAGGAGAATGGTCTGAACCCGAGAGGCGGAGCTTGCAGTGAGCGGAGATCGCGCCAGCCTGGGCGGCAGAGCGAGACTCCATCTCCAAAAAAAAAAAAAAATTAAACCTAAGCCGGGCGCGGTGGCTCAAGCCTGTAATCCCAGCACTTTGGGAGGCCGAGACGGGTGGATCACGAGGTCAGGACATCGAGACCATCCTGACTGACACGGTGAAACCCCGTCTCTACTAAAAAATACAAAAAACTAGCCGGGCGAGGTGGCAGGCGCCTGTAGTCCCAGCTACTCAGGAGGCTGAGGCAGGAGAATGGCGTGAACCAGGGAGGCGGAGCTTGCAGTGAGCTGAGATCCGGCCACTGCACTCCAGCCTGGGCGACAGAGCGAGACTCCGTCTCAAAAAAAATAAATTAAATTAAATTAAATTAAATTAAGTATTCACTACCACATACCTGGAAAGAAAGTAAGTCATCAGCCCATTACATTGCCCTGAGATAGGAACACGTTTCTAAGAAACTGTAAAAGCAGTTTACAACAAACTAGGGATAAATTTTCATCCCAAATTAGTTTCTATTTAGTTTCAAGTCCAGGGTAGACAAACGAGCCTGTGGGCCAAATGCTATTCTGCTGCCTACTTTTGTAAATAAAGTTTTATTGAAATAGAGCCCTGCCTATTCCTTTACATATGCAGTTGCTTGGTCCTACCAAATAAAAAACTTGAATAATTGCTACAGAAACCATACATCTACCTATTTACCATCTGGCCCTGCAGAGAACAGATTTGCCAATCTCTCTCTTAAGTTGTGCAAAATTACGCTGCCTTCCCTAGCAGTATCACATCTAAGTCTTCATCCTCAGGAAATAAGTATACAAGTGCAAGCAAGGATGTTCATATTTAAGCACTGCTTTTTATAAAAAAAAAAAAAAATCCACAAACCAAAAACTCATTAAATAAATTATGATACAATGGCAAGCTAGGAATCCATTATAAGTCATACTGAGGGCCGGGCGCGGTGGCTCATGCCTGTAATCCCAGCACTTTGGGAAGCCGAGGCGGACGGATCACCTGAGGTCAGGATTTCGAGACCAGCCTGACCAATACCCCGTCTCTACTAAAAACACAAAAAAATTAGCCGGGCATGGTGGCACATGCCTGTAATCCCAGCTACTTGGGAGGTTGAGGCAGGAGAATCGTGTGAACCCGCGAGGCGGAGGTTGCGGTGAGCCAAGATTGTGCCACTGCACTCCAGCCTGGGCAACAAGAGCGAAACTCTGTCTCAAAAAAAAAAAAAAAAAAAAAAGCTATGATGAATATCTATATTTACAGACATGGAAAGATACTTAAGGTAACACTGCATTTTTTTAAAAAGTCACATATACATGTAACATCATCCCTTTACGTAATTATCTATTCTACATTGGTAGGTACTTGTAAATGAAGAAAGATGACTAAAAATACATTAACAGTTCCTTGGCGGTAGCCCTTCAGGCAGTTTTCTCTCTTTGTAATTCTCTTAATCAGATCTGACCAATGAACACATATCCTTTTTACAGAAGTTGTATTTAAAAGTTTTTAAACTATTAAAAATTAAAATCAGTATACAAAGTTTAGATTCTACATTTTATAAGGCACTGGGTTTTCCAGAAAGCTAAGATGGTATTTTTAAGTTATTTTTGGTTTGAGTAGTGATTTTGTTGTTGCTGTTCTTTTTTTTGGTTTTTTTGGCTTTTCCTTTCCCTTTGTTTTAAAGACAGAAAGGCTATAATGCTTACCAATAACCTGTACATCTATAAACTGTCATCCCCACTATATGTGGCAACCTAAATAATGCAACAAAAAAGTCCCTTATAGAAGCATACATGGGTTAGGAGGAGGAGGAGAGGCTAATAGCATAGACCCTTGATGGAAATGTATTAATTCAATCAGTGCCTTGCTTCTGGGTTACCATAAAAAGGTCCATAAAGTACCCAAAAGCCACATAAGATTTTAGAATTATGCTGCTCAGTGACTGATTCTCAGTGAAGAGTAAGAAAGAAGAGATTTCTCTCCACCCTCATTTTCTTCTGCAAAAGGAAGACTTCTGCAAGAGTGACACAAGTATTTTTTAAACTAGTAATTGAAAAGGCCAAGCATGTACATGATGCAAGTATAAAGAACACTGTGGCACTGTTGATAAACAGATACCAAGTGAAAACTGCATAAAACTAGCAAACTACGATAGTAACAGACAGAAGAAGAAATTGGTTTAACTCACCCTCTCTGTGCCAGAATTCACAGGCATCATTTATTTCTAAGCCCCATTTTTGAAATGAAGTAACTAAGATTCAAAGAGGTTATATAACTTTTACAAAGTGACATAGGAAAGAGATCAGTTCAAATGCAGATAAATCCAGCTAAAAAGTCTGGACTCTTCTCACTATATTCATGAAAGAGATATTATATTTCTAATAAAGAGCTATATAAATTCCCTATGTGAATTTATCTGGTGAGAAAACCTGTAATTTCTGGTTTATAAAGATATTACAGAATTATCATGTCAGTTAATTTGTTTTACAAGCAATTTATTTAAAATAGTGATTTTGACATTATTTTCCCAGTTAAGTTGATCCACATTATCTTTTCCATTGTTATGTTTACACACATATGCCTGTATACGTATATGTCTTTAACAGACATGCTATAACGTAATACACAGTCACCCAAACTTTAACCTTCAAAATGAAGTAGAGTCTGTAGACATAGACTTCAGTTACACATAAAACTGTGACTTAGTTTTTTTCAGGCTCGTTCCATAGTAAAATCACTTCATTGCTATGGATGAAACAAAACTTGTACCCTGAAAATTAACATTTACAATGAGGCCAAACATGGTTGCTCATGCCTATAATCCCAGCACTTTGGGAAGCCAAGGTAGGAGGACTGCTTGAGGTCTTGATAGCAAGACCCCATACCTACAAAAAATTAGCCAGGCTTGGTGTATCATGACTATAGTCCCAGCTACTCTGGAGGCTGAGGATCACTTGAGCCCAGCAGTTGGAGGCTGCAGTGAGCTATGATCACACCACTGCACTCCAGCCCAGGTAACAAAAGCAACACCCCGTCTGTGTTGCGCAAGCTGGACTCAAAACTCCTCTGCTTAAGCAATCCTCCTGACTCAGCCTCCCAAGTAGCTGGGACTACAGGTGCATGCCAGCAACGCGGCTTATAATTTTTTTTGCAGTGGTATTTACCCCACAGTCCTTCATAGACTTTTAAAATTATACTGATTAGCAGTTGGGTGCAGTGGCTCATGTCTGTAACCCCGGCACTTTGGGAGGCTGAGGCAGATGGATCACTTGAAGTCAAGAGTTCAAAACCAGCCTGGCTAACATGGTGAAACCCCATCTCTACTAAAAATACAAAAGAAAAAAATGAATTGGGCATGGTGGCACACACATGTAATCCCAGCTATTCAGGAGGCTGAGACATGAGACTTTCTTGAACCTGGGAGGCAGAGGTTGCAGTGTGCTGAGATCGTGCCCCTGCACTCCAGCCAGGGCGCCAGAGTGAGACTCTGTCTCAAGAATGAATGAATGAATGAATGAACAAAATAAAATTATACTGCTTAGCTTTCCCTTTGAATTCCACATAATAACATCTCCAAGCACAAGATAAATAAAATCCTCAAGTCCCAGATGGGGAAACTGAAGAGTATCACTAGGCCTCATTTTCTGGCGTGTGGGGGTATTAGGCTAAGGCTTTCTCATCAAGTATTCCAGGGATCCCTAGGAGAGGCCTAAAAGATGGGACTCTGGCTCTCTCTCTTTTCATCTAGAGTAGCTCTGATTTTTATCAGTTCTACATATTGACTTCCTCGTAAAATTTAATTTGAAAGGAAATAAAACCAGTGGTTTCTACAACTAACTTTCCTTTTTCTTTTTAAATAGCTAGCTTAAATTATATATGAAGAATGTAGCAAGGGGGAAAGCAAGGGATTTGGAATCAACTTTGCTGGATTACAGATAGTAGGCCTTGATTTCCTCATCTGTAAAATGAAAACACGGGTACCGCTGGGCACGGTGGCTCACGTCTGTAATCCCAGCACTTTGGGAGGCCGAGGCAGGTGGATCACTCGAGGTCGGGAGTTCAAGACCAGCCTGACCAACATGGAGAAACCCTGTCTCTATTAAAAATACAAAATTAGCCACCAGGGTGGTGGCTCATGCCTGTAATCCCAGCCACTCAGGAGGCTGAGGCAGGAGAATAGCTTGAACCCAGGAGGCGGAGGTTGCAGTGAGCCAAGATCACGCCATGGCACTCCAGTCTGGGCAAAAAGAGCGAAACTCTGTCTCAATTTAAAACAAACAAACAAACAAACAAACTTGGGTACCTTCCATGAATGCTTTTGTAAGCATAAATTAGATACTATGGCTACCATCCCTAGCACACTATGTGTGCTAAAAGGTAGCAATAAAGTTATTAGTTATCAATTTTCATTTGTTTATGCTTACTAACAAGCCAAAGGAAACACTAAGTAAAATATTTATTTTAGATCTTAAGACGCAGTATGTTCAAACTTTGGCAGGCTAAAAGAAGTTAGATGTTAGGCTAAATAGTAATACCAATTAAAGACCATCTACAGGCGGCAGTGGTGGCTCAAGCCTGTAATCCCAGCACTTTGGGAGGCCGAAGTGGGTAGATCGCTTGAGGCCACTACCAGCTGGCCAAGACCAGCCTGGCCAACAAGGTGAAACCCCGTCTCTACTGAAAATATAAAAATTGGCCAGGCGTGGTGGCTCATGCCTGTAATCCAAGCTATTCAGCAGGCTGAGGCAGGAGAATCACTTGAACCTGGGAGGCAGAGGTTGCAGTGAGCCGAGATCATACCATTGCACTCCAGCCTGGGTGACAGAACGAGACTGTCTCCAAAAAAAAAAAAAAATGACTATCTGCAATAACATTAATGTACTTCACATGGGAACACAATTATTTTTTATGAAAACATAATCCTGGGCTAAAAAACAATAAAAAGAAGCACATTATTTTGCTCAACAAACAGTTCCTAAATCCTTAACTACCCTTTAAGCATTCTGCAAGACTGTAAATGAAGATGAAGTATTGCCCAGATACACATGTATGTTGACTGCTGCTGTTTTGTTTAATTCTACAGAGGTGTAAACACTTGAAGATTTAGTGTGGCCTTAATTCCACGATTATAAGTAGATTTTCACAAAACCAGGGACAGAGGCTGGAGTCTAACTTATTAAATCAAGTTTCAAGCTCTACTATCAAATGCTAATGACTATAAGGCAGGAAGCTTTAATTCAAGCAAATGATTAGAACAGATTATACAAAAGTAAACAGGACCCAGTAGAATCGGCCAACTTTACTTCTAATCTACCTGTACCAAAACTGGTAACACAGAAATAATAGCATCACTCTGACATCCACAAAGATTAACCTAATGAAAATTTTGCAGAGTGGTAAAAACGTAGACTAATACATAATGCCAGAGTTTCTTACTTAAAAAAAAAAAAAAAAAAGACATCTGCTGATGGCCTAATATCTCTTTTCCTAGAGATAAATGAAGAAACTAAAACATTTTATTTAAACTTATTCCCCCATCACCCTACACTACTATTTCCAAAAATTCAAGCTTCCCAAGGGATAAAAACTGGAGAATAAGCTACAGAGCAGGTCAAAGGAGGATGAGCTAAAGTTTATTAAGTATCTACTATGTACTGGAACTTCAAGTGTGTTGTCTCATTTCATTTTCCTGACAATCTGTAAGCTAAATGTCCTTTTCCTCATTTTAAAAGTGAAGAAAATAAAGGTCAGAGATAAACTCACTTGTCCAAAGTCACAAGGCTAACATATAGCAGCATTAAAATCGGAAACAACACCAATTTTTTCACTATCCCACCAAGTTTCCAAAGCCAAACAATTGTGCCTAGCACAATGGGAGCAGAAAAACACTGAAAGAACAAGTAATGATACTTTTTAAGAAAATTTTACTTTTATGGGGAAAAGATTCCTAAATCACTGAAATTTTCTTATTAGAAAGATGTGATACTGGAGTAATTCCACTCTTCCCCTCTTGGATTATGAAAGGAAACTTTTAATAAATCAAATTGGAAAGGGCTAAACACAACTACAACATCCTTTTTATAGTTTAAAAAATGCTTCTATCATTAGGATAACAAATATAATTTTAGATAATCTAAATATTAATTGATAGATTTTTCTCCTTAATTTGGCAACATTAAATACTTTTTCTAGTATTTAAATAATTAACTTTAAAATTGGCTGTTTAGTAAAAGAAATAAAAATCAGACATAGAGTAACATTCTCCTGAAAAATTGCATTTTAAACTTTACAACTAAAAAACAAATCACCAAAAAAATTATCATCATGTTACTAGACCAAATATAATAAAAAGAAATAATTCTTGAAGTGGTTATTCTCTAGAATGTAAGAAAAAAAAATCTAATGAATTCACCTAAAATTTGAAGTGCCAAGTCCATAAATACAACTTGATTTTCCTATGGAGCTTGATCGCTTATTGGTTTAAGACTTCCTATAAACAATGTCAACATATATGTTTAAAAAGAACAAGCCATCATGCAAACACCGTTAGATTAAACTCAAGAGGTCGATCTTGACAAAATCATTGTTTTATAGAAATATATAAATCATGTACTTAAAACTCTACAAATAGGGCACAAGGGTCCACTCATAGTTTACTTTTCTGTGCTATATTCTTGAGTTGAATTTTTGTTACATGACTTTCTGACTGATAATGTATCAATGGAAAACTAACTTAGCAGTTCTGCAAGTTTTTTCTTATAACTATTTGGCAGTTATTAAAATCTGCACACATTCACACATATATACAAGTATATATGTATTAATAAGGAAGAGAAAAATAACATCTGACAGGAACATGAAAACAAAGAAAGTATTAAGGTATTTGAAATTGAAGAGAAATGCAGTCCAAAAGTAAAATTCAAACTATTATTAATATATCTTTACTTAGGTCATCTTAGGATAATACATATTTCTCCTATATATTGGGGGAAAAATCAGACACATGAATATTTTATAAAGGCACACTGCAAAATCAGAAAGCTGTTCCACACATCCACACTTTAATCTGTTCTAAATTAACTTGAGTCAGTTCAAATGTTACATGTAACGCGCACGATTACAACTAAAGTCAAATCATACACACCCTCAGTAACTGTAAGCCTAAAACAACTCCAACAGTGAATGAGACGGCTAGAGTTTTCCCTAAGGAAGGACAGGGGTTGGGGGGCAATCTGCAAAATGGATATAACTGCAACAAATGCAAAGACTGAAAATATCCTAAAAACCTGAAGATGCTCATGTGGTTTCACAACAAAGTCCCTTTATAAGATCCACAGCCCAGATGACTTGCATCTTTCAACTGCTCCACTTCCAGAACTCCTGATTTTAAATCACACTGAAAACCTTTGGCTGCAATTGAATTAGCATGGTTGGATTTAGCCCTTCTAAATGCCAAAAAGGAAAAAAAAAAAAAAAAATACCATTCTAAAGTTTGTTTTGTTTTAAACTCGGATCTTCTGCATTCCAAAATTGCATCCCTCTGACTAATATAAACCGTTATCACAGAGAAATGGTTTAAAAAAAAAAAAAAAACAGCCAGTGAAAAGGAATGAGGGAGTAGTAATGGTAACATACAGTACCATGAGCTGCAGCGGCCTCCCAGCCAGTGGTGCAAGGTTAACAGATCAGTCCTGGCCTTCGGGCAGACAGCAGAACACAGCCTTGGGGAAGGGGGGACAGGGACGGAGGCCAGGGGAGGGGGCCCGCTCTCAGGCAGTTTACACAAGAAGGCAGCTCAGCTCCTTTCTGGCGCACTCCTCCTCTCTATCTCCCAACCTCTTTGCGTGTGTCTTGTCATATTTTCTTCAGCTGTTAATTGTCCAGACTCCAAGACTTTAAACAGCCACAGTTTAGGAAAAAGCGAAACCCTTCTAAGTGACCATCACAGCAAATCAGCTTCATGCTAGTGGGTAAAATTTTCCAAGGGAAGTGTTCTTCTGATAGTTCCTGAGTCTCTAAGTCACCCCCACCCCCACCCCCACCAGCCGCCACACACACTCCCCCGGAGGGCTAAATGCACTGTGGCAATAAAACATTCATGCGACTTGGAATTTTAACACAATGCCATTTCCCTAGTTTAACCTGAAAGGAATGCACTAGTCACAACAGACTACATCATCCTGCCATTAAACCCTGCCAAGGAACCGCTTTTTTGGCCACGCTGGGCCAGCTTTGACGGGAAAGGAGTACACAGACCCACACACTGAGCACAGAGGGGCCACCTCTGCTTCCTCAGCCTTATCCAGCAACACCCTGCTCTTGAACATGACCCCTGACCCCTTGCATTGTGACCAGCTTGTGAGGCATGTGTCACCCTGGAACTTCTGCAGAGCCACACACTGCGCAGGCCATTTGCTGCTCCCTCTCAACAGGCTCTTGGGCAGACGCCAAAGGTTCTTTCTTATTATTACTGCTACTATTGAAAGTCTTCTGTTTAAATGTAGGGATGCTTTTTCCTCGAGTTGTATAATAGTGTGGCTTGGGTTTTTTTTTTTTCCCCTCTTTCGTTTGTTTTGGACTTCTTAAAAAACAAACTTTACATTTGCATTGATAATTATGTTATGATTACTGACAAAATGATTTCGTATGGGGACTACTTATCAAAGGTGCCAGTTCTTTCACATTTAAGTGACATTCAATTTAGATTTACAAAACACAAAGCCAAAAACAATTCTGACTTCTCCAGAGAAGTTTAGAGAAAAATTCAAAGGGACTGAATTCTAAAACACCTATACTTAACCATTTTTATTTACATGCTAAGGTATTATTACAAAACAAACAAGCAACAATACTAGATCAAAAAACTGTATTTATTGACTTATTGCTTGTGCAGAGAGTTCTGTCTTCCAAGCAACATAACTGACAAGGAACTATTTTTAAAAGTATGTATACCAAATGAAAAATTAAAATCATACTAAACGTTTACAAATGTTTTTATTAATTTTAAAACTGTTCTCATGTACCCCTGTAACTTATAACCAATCACAACAGTATTAATTTTTGCAAGTTAACAGAGGTCATAGTTTTGCACCCCAAAATACCCCTTTTTTCTTCTACCACCAATTCTCCTATCACTAAAGGATGCATTCCAGATTCTCTTTTTCTGATCATTCATCTTATTAACTATTTTCATACGATGCACATTCACTTTCAATCTTGTCCAATTGTTTTATTATTCGTCTTCTCTATTGTAGTCATAGGCAATTCTAAAAAGCACAAAGTCCCCTCTTTTTGCCCTGACCTTGAGCTACAGCCAGGTGAGCTGTGATTATCCCTACAGAAGGCAGAAGGTGTTCCAGCTTTAATCTCCTGGAGTGAGGCCATGTCCCCTTTCAGCAACAAATGAAGAACATCTTACTTCATCTAAGAGAATACCCTAAAATACAAAATGATGATCTCAAAGCAAGTTAACATGCACATATAAAATAAAACCAAATTGTCTTCTTTAGAGTAATTTTTGTCTCCTTAGTAGCTGGAATTAGTCTTAAGCCCCAGTTAAAAGACTTTTTTCTTTTTCTTTCCTTTAAACAGACATTATCATGCCTTGAAAAGTCATTCTAATCCCTTCACCTTAGCCAAGCCATGCTAATTCATGAGAGGAGGACAGCAATTAATTTAAAAAAAAAAAAGGAATTATACTTGACTGGGGGGAGGGGAGAATCAATTCAACTCAAAGCAAAGGTTACCAAAACCTATGTGAAACATTTCCATTTGAAAATGTAAATGCTGAAACCAAATTGTCGGTTTAATCTATGTAAAATACAGTAATAGACATTTGATTTTTTCAAGTAATCTGATTTATTATCAATGTGCATATTCAAATTCCAATTTTGATGTTACTAGTGTGAAGTTATTAGAGTGAAACCCAGTAAAATTGAAGGAAGAATCAAGTGATGCCATGAGATTAAAATTACAGAGGTGAATTTCTATTTTAGTCCAAACAGATATACTTTTCTTCTTATATCAAGTTAATCAACACAGTGACACCAAAGTATCTTGGACCAACATTCTAAGGATGAACCGGGGCCTATGAAAAGAGGTCTGTGAAGTTGCACCTGCAGGACATGTAACCCTCTCCATGGTAATACATCTCCTCTGAAGACCTCTGCAACTTTGGGATACATCACTAAAAGAAGGATAAGCAATCTCATTTTATTTCTAAATAAGTTGCCAAGTTGTTGTTGTTATTATTATTATTAAGATGGAGTCTCACTCTGTTGCCCAGGCTGGAGTGCAGTGGCGTGGTTTCAGCTCATTGCAACCTCCACTTCCCGGGTTCAAGCGATTCTCCTGCCTCAGCCTCCTAAGTAGCTGGGACTACAGGCATGTGCCACCACACCCGGCTAATTTTTGCATTTTTAGGAGAGACAGGGTTTCACCATGTTGGCCAGGCTAGTCGCGAACCCCTGACCTCAGGTGATATGCATATCTCAGCCTCCCAAAGTGCTAGGATTACAGGTGTAAGCCACCATGCCTGGCCCAAGTAATTTTATAATCTAAGTATTCACTACTATGGTATAGTGATGCATCACATATTAGGAAATCAGAGCATGCTACAAATACAACAATGAAAACTATTTTATATGAAATTGTACCAGTACAAATAAGTGGAATCAGAACAATACAGAACCTGCTAATGAAAAAACGTTGTATCAGTACGTACACTGAAATTCAAAAAGTTGCAAAAAAAATCCCAAAGTTTTGTAGAAATGTTAATTTATTTTGGTGGGTACCATGTGAGTAGATCAAATCTGTGATAACCAGCAGTGATTTCCATTTTCCTTGAGCCAAAAGAAAACTTTACTGTGTCAAATGGCATTTAGAAATATGAGTTTTAAAGTTCTGTAAGTTACCTTTTAATTTCTAGAAAGCAAAATAGGTGAGATTTTTCTCATCAACTTCTACTAAAAACAGGACATCCAAGTGCAAACAGGCATATGTTAATTTATTCTTCTCTGCAGGGATTCATTTGGAGCCAAGGGATTGGCTAAATCAACCCCCTCCTCAACACACACATACAGGATGCACATGCAAGCAAAGGCAGTTAACAGACTCTAACCCTGAATAAGGGAAAACCTCAGAGGCAAAGAGATGAGAAAGGACAAGATGTGTATGGACAAAAGAGAGAAGGAAGGAAAAGCAAAGAGATGGTATGGAAGGAAAACCAGACTGAGAGAAAAGCAAGCCACAGGAAGGGCGGGGTGAGAGAGAAAAAGAAATAAGAATGAGATGGGGAGGAGCAAAATGGAAAGAAGCAGAGAAAGAGTCAGTAGGGAAAGGGAGAGAAAAAGAAAAGGAAGACCGAAGGAAAAAAGGGATTGCTGGCAGAGAGGAGGAGCTGGAGCCCCACAACAAAACAGTGGATCAGGCAGCTGGCCTGAGATGCTAATTCAGCGCTTTAACAAATCAATGCCACTTGAAAAGCACAATGCGAGCCCTCACTGGGTAGATGTCAGGGGACTGAGAAAATGCATTCTCAAGTATTTCACATTAAGAGGGAATAATGTGTTAATTTATAACTCTTCACCCTATACACTTGGATTATCTATCTGTGTCAGCGATTTGACTTCTTAAATTTATCAAAAACGCACGCAAAGGGAGGCAGCTTCGGCTTCACCACTGGGAAATGGAGGTTTAGGGAAAGCCTGTCAGCCAGTCCTAGGTAGTTCTGCTGTTCTTTCCACTTTCCTATTTGGGCTCAAGTGTTGGTGGGGGTGGCAGTAAGGAGGGAGCAAGGCACTGAAGGGGAGATGAAGGGAGGAGGGGAACTCCTGGTCCACTTACTAAAGCAACCAAAGAAAAGGCTTTCTCGGCCTGTGGTTGATTGCATTAGGTACCATCCGTCAAAACTGACACAGAAGAGAAGGAATAACTTGAATCAGCAACCCAAGCTGCCATCGTCAGAATTTACTTTATGGAAACTTACTTAAGTCTCTCAGCACACCCAGCGGAAGAGGGCCTGCTGACAATTGGATTTTAATTAAACAGTACACTTGCAATGCCACCACAGTTCCACAGAGCTTATCAAAATAGGAAGGGAAGAGGGAGTTAAGCGGATTTTGTTTGGTTAGTTTTGAGACAGGGAGGAGAGATGTTAAAGAACTCAGATTCCAGCCCAGCATTTAGGAGCCTCATTAGAGGGACTATTTCTTTCTCAAGAAAAACCTATTTTATTAAACATCAAATTCTTGGAATTGTTTCCTAATTATTCCTTAACAAAATTTAGTTAACTTTTAATATAATGATTGCACAGTTTCTAACCTGTGGGAGAGACAGACTACGTTAGTAAGTTTTGTTGCCAAAATTAAAGTATTATCAGAATTAAATTTTCAAAGTGTAAGCATTGTCAACACACAAAGGCAAGTGCGTTAAAATTTTGGAATAAATAGAAGAGAGTACATTTCAAGAAAGTGTTTTAATTAAGATTACGCCTTCAAAGATATGAAGGGGAAAAGTGGTTATAGGTAAAAAGGGGAAAAAGGCCCAATTTTGAATAACTTCTAAGTTTAAGACTGCCCAGACTACACACAGCAGTATTCTAAACTGAGGGCATTTTTTATTTGCTATATGTACAATTGCAACAGAAACAGACATTCTCTTATTTTCAAGACATTCATATGTAAATGAATGCTGATGAATGGAAATGAGATGCTAAACATGACGGGCAACGTTCAACATTTAGTTTAAAAAAAAAAAGTTACTTCACTTGCTGAAGCTTGAATCTCTTCCCTCCTACACCTGGGCACAAAAAGAAATGAATGACAATGATGGACCTTCCACCAGCTTCTATTGGTTAAACAACACCTTATAAAGATACTCAAGACAGAAAACAAACATTCTTTCAGTCTTAACGTTTTGCATCTTTCCAATGACATGCATCACACTGAGTCCATTTTGAAAATAAATATTAGAGACTGAAATTACAGGTAAATAGCCAGAAACAGGCCGGGCGCGGTGGCTCAAGCCTGTAATCCCAGCACTTTGGGAGGCCGAGACGGGTGGATCACGAGGTCAGGAGATCGAGACCATCCTGGCTAACATGGTGAAACCCCATCTCTACTAAAAATACAAAAAACTAGCCGGGTGAGGTGGCAAGCGCCTGTAGTCCCAGCTACTCGGGAGGCTGAGGCAGGAGAATGGCGTAAACCCGGGAGGCGGAGCTTGCAGTGAGCTGAGATCCGGCCACTGCACCCCAGCCTGGGCAGAAAGCAAGACTCCGTCTCCAAAAAAAAAAAAAAAAAAAAGCCAGAAACATTACAGTGGCATTGAGTCAAAGGGCTAAAATATCCAAAACAGTGTGATTACTTAATGAATGTTATCTTACTTTCAAATGAGATAATTAATAAGGAATTTCTTGGTTCATGACCATATAGTACACTACTTTCCTTTTTCATAAAATCTGAGGAGACTGAACATACATTCTGAGCAGTGTGTTTGCAATGGAAATTTTATATATATGTACGTGTGCTTTTCAAGGGTCTCTATTTATGCCCTCAGAGTAGGATTTGTCCTATCCCCAAGTTTTTGCATGAATTACCATTCCTGTCTGTCCCATCCAAGCTACCCCCACATAAACTATCTATTCTTATCATTATGGTACCATTAATCCCATTCTCCCCTCCCCCTCCCAACTCACCTAAGGGGTTAAAAGACTTCAGTACATTTGTGACTTGTCAGTGACATATAATACCCGGGTCCTTCATGCAATCAACTTTTACTTGACATGTATTTGCTCATCACAGGACCCGCATTACTACTGGGAAAATGAAGAAAAACCTAAATTAACACTTGACATTCAATATGGTCAAGTCCTTAATTGGCTGGGCTTCCTGAGAAAGCAATTTTCTATTCCCCAAACTGTTCGCGTGTCATGTGTGGAGTGCAGCTCTTGGCCATCACTGCTGTCCCTCGCTCCCTCTAATGAGAGCAGATGAATTAGTGCTACGTGACACGATTTGAGCAGGGCTTCCTCCTCTTCCCCTCCCCCCAATCTTTCTCCTATACCAGTGACAGCTGTGTGGCAAGGGGAAGAAAGAAAGAGAAACGCAAGAGCAAAGAATCCTGTAAAGGATGATCATTTTTTTAAATGAACCTTAAATGTCTTGTTGAAACTACAGAACAACAGGGTCATTTAATTGTGGAGGTGGGGAAGGGGGGTTGTTACAAAGATCAGGGGAATTATCTGGCTATGGTTGATTTGGGTTGTATTAACTTCCAGCATGTTTCTTCCATTCCTGGCTAGTTGCAGTATTAGACTGCACTGCTCTAATTAAAACGGAATTTACATCCACTTAAAAAGTTTTTGAAAGGTCTGGAGAATGGGGCAACTAGGGAAAAAAGAGAACAGAATGAAGTGATTATTGTTCTAAGATAAATATACCTCTAAGTTAGCGAAAGTCCTTTCAACAATCACTTAGGTCAGGAAAAATCTATAGCACAAAACTATAGTGACACTTTGTTTTCAAATATTGTTCGATGTCTGAGCTTAATGCAAACTATTTTATCCTAACTCATTTTGTTTTGTTTCCATTGATTGCTGAATTACTGAAATGAAAAATTACTTGATCACTGATTTCATTCTATTATTCTGGAGAAAAGGAATATATTCTACTTCAGATGTGCTTGTCTAGCTCAGTAAGAAATAATGAATCCATGCATGAAAGGAAGGCAGGACCGAGTCTGCTTTATTCAAAAATACTAAAAGGTAAATTAAAGGTATTTATCTGAGTCCTCACTTACTCATTTTGAGACCAAAGAAGTAGTGATTTTAAATCCCTAATCGCTCACCCAATCTGATTAGGACAAAACAGAACTATAGGACAGAAGAGCATGTGGCAAATCATTTAGGAGTGTAATTAGTACAAAATACATGCATAAGTGAAAATAACTAGTGGAAGTCACAAACACCTTATTTGGATCATTACTCAGTTTTATTTAGGTGAGAACCAAGACAAAAATGTTACCTGTGTACAAAAAATTATATCAAGTCTGCACTGTGGTGTCACAAAATCAGTTTACACACGCAAAACACAAAAGTATTTCAAGTATAGCTCCCCTGCTTCAAGTAGCATGATCACTTGTTAATTGTTCTTCTGTAATTCTGAATATAATTTAAGCAGTAATAAATACAGAATATAATTTCAGTAAGCAAATTGTGAGTAGATTTAAAGATATAAAAAGATGGTGAAATCCATTTTTACACTACGTGTAAAGTTATAACCTAAAGTCAAAAATGTTATTTCCACATTTTATAGTTGTGGGAAGTAACGGGAAAGGTAATGAAGCTTTATAAGATTTTTTCCAAAAAAAAGCAATTCATAACATCTTAGAGTACTACTGTACTAACAGAAGACAAAATGTAAATAAAACTGTTTTTGAACACTTTGAATTTTCAAACTTGTTGGAACATGATTAGTTTCAGACAACAGAAACACTAAAAGATGAGTATAAATTTTAGAAGTATTTTCATGGAAGCAAAACAACACAACGGACACACATACTGCACAGACTATCTCTTCTGAGGCCAAAGCAGTGATATTTCACTATCATTAAGATCCCTTTTGAAAATACACTTGAGACAGCTTGTGAATGGGCATTTTATCAGGTGTTTAAAAGAAATAAACAGATAATTTGGTATTCTGGAAAAGTAGCTCAGTCTAATACATCCAGTTAACTGCTACAGTAGCATTATCATCACTGAGCAACAAAGGGCAGTGTATTCTGCCAATAGCTTTAGGGTGACCTTTGCAATGCTGACTAGTCCGTCAAATTCCATTTCTGAGATGCAAGGCATAGACAGGGATGGTTTATTAACTGAGGTAGGAACTAAAGACTAGGAGGCTCCAAAAGGGTAGGCGTTTCACATTCAGGAAATGGGGAATTCCTTTCCCTAAGAAGAGAAGCAGTGTACCTAAGATCAGACTGAGCAGGCCCATGGTCTTCCCCGTGGAGGCTTCCATGGTGGGAAATTCTCATGTACTAGGACAGCATTAGCAATTTCACATGTTTCACATGTTCCTTTTCTCCCCAGCTACATTTTTTTAAGGACTGCAACGGAAACTCAGGTGGAAATGAGTAAAATGGGATCAATGTCTTGAGCTCTAGGAATAAAGCTGCAAAGGGATATTGACAGTCATAGACCTTTAAACAAACTGTGACCGATACTACTTTAATTTGGAGGTAGTTTCCAACCATCGCCAACAGGATAAATCTACAGAACTCAAGGGTGCAGAAACAATGGGTAAGAAAAATGACTGTACTGAACTGGGAAATTTTCAAGGATAATCTGTAGAACACCAGCCTAGGAAAAGGCACTTTTGTTTTTCAAGAAAGTTAACTGTGACTATGGCAAAGTGACATGCTTAAACTTGATATTCTCTCAGGGATGTGCAGGCTTTGAAGCTCATAATAAACTTGAAATGGCTCTGTGGAATGTTAAGGCTTAATGTAGATGGTTGGTGCCACTGTCATGCCTATACAAAAGTATGTCAACTTAGAAATAACTGCACTAACAGCTCCAGGGTATTTAGAATGGAAGACATCCCCCACGATCCTTTTTTTTTTTTTTATTAAGAATTTTACTTTGAACTGTAAGAATAAGCTGTATTAAGTTTCCAACCTAGTTAGTGCAGCTAAAATTAAAATACTTACTCAGTTTTGGCTGGGCGTGGTGCCCTCCTGCTTCTAATCCCAGCACCTTGGGAGGCCGAGGTAGGCAGATCGCTTGAGCTCAGGAGTTCGAGCCCAGTCTGGGCAATATGGCAAAACTGTTATCTACACAAAAAATACAAAAATCACCTAGGCATGGTGGCGTGTATCTATATTCCAGGTACTCAGGAGACTGAGGTAAGGGGATTGCTTGCCCCTGGGCGGCAGAGGTGGAGGCTGGCCATGAGCCCAGATCTTACCGCTGTGCTCCGGCCTGGGCCACAGAACCACACCTTGTCTCCGCCCAACCACCAAAAAAATACTAATTTCAGTTTACTTTAGAAAGGCAGAATGTCTGCCACCCACTTCGTCTGTGTTACCTTTACATTACACCATTCTTAAAAAGTTTAAACACGGCAGAGGAGAGAAATGAATGCTTTGAAATAGCCTAACATATGTAACAATAAAACTATCTAGCAAAGATAAAGCACAAACGTTATTTTATAAAAATTAACAGCATCTAAAGGGGTATATTCTTTTATCCTCCATTCTTCGCTACCTCTTTTACTTCAGTGCTACCCAGTAGATATTTTATCTAATTCCCAGTTGAAAGGTTTCTGAAAACATTAAGTCACAGCTGTGTTGACGCTGAACTTCTTGAACATGGCATACCAGCATCATTCTGACACATTTATAGATGTTTCCTTACAAGCTGCACCAGCACTTGATTTGAAATACCTGACTTACTCTAACACAAACTGTTAATCTCTGGTCTTTTCTCCAGTTCAGTTCTTCTCTGCAGTTTTGGAAACAAACCAACAACTTGCTATGTTTACAACAGAAAGGGCTCCCTTCTGATTGGCTTCTGACACCGTTCAGTGATGCTGTTCATCAAGACCCTGATGCTGTTCAGCAAGACCCTAGAAAGATCCTAGCTATACCTAGGCCCCATGTGCAGATCATTTTAACAAGATGTTGTTTCCTTTTCCCACGTAAATCAATAACAGGATGACCTTCAATTTGAAATTCAAACCAATTAATTACCTGTTCTGTTGAAAATGTTGATATCTGATTTGCCTGGAGAATTTCAATTATGAATAGATTATTTCTTTTAAAGAGCCCCTTCAAAAAATATAGTCATTTTAAACCTCATCTTATACAATATAAATAATGTTTTCTTGAAGCAGGTATAAAATATTGGCCTTGCACGAATTAGTAGCGGGAAGTTTTCCCCCTGGTGGTCCATCTCCTCCTTGTGACATCATAATCAATTGCTTGGTAAATTATAGCAATCCCACAAAGATTCAGGGCCAAGAATCTACCGCTTTAAGGTGAGATGAAAAGCTTTTTACAGTTGAATTCAGCTTTTCATCTACATCAATTACTTACACAAATCATGAGATTATTTTCAGAATTCAGAAATCTTTAATTATTTTAAAATCCTTACGCGTCTACTTTTATTTAAATTTTTTTTGACTATTTTTTTGTTTTGCCCACACAGTTGATTTTTCTTTAAATGTGGGTCATAAGGAGAAAAGTTATACATCAAAACTATCAACACCAGAAACATATTTACTAAACTTTTTTTCTAATTACAGGGGAAAAAATGAAGAATTTGGTTCATCCCAGTGGGGAATTCCCAAGATGAATGATCACATGCAATGAAACTATTATCTTCGTCCATTAAAATATTATCTAAAACAGAGGTTTCTATCTGGCAGCCAGAGGGCTGAATATAGCCTGCAGATGAGTTTTGTTTGGACCACACAGTTTTTAAAATATTTGAATAGGTTGCCAAGATTTCAAAATCAGGAGATTTCACATAAAAATCTGGATTTCTGGCTTATCATTACAAAGCAGCAGCAGTGGATCTGGCAAACTGGGCCTACATTCCCACCTGGCAACAATTGGCTGGAAACAAGGAGCAGCTACCTCACTGTGGTCGAGACATGAGCTTTCTGGCCCACCACAGTCCCCACTAGACTCACTGTACTTGTTTAATTTTTGTTACCTCCACATGGCCCTTTTAGGCAACTCCCACTCCTTAAAATGTCATACTACTCTAGAGTTTGTGGGGAAAAAAAAAGAGGATGTTCTCAGAACAGAGATTTAAAAATACATATTTCACAAGTTTACAGAATATAAGACAATGGGTAGCAAGTTTCACTTCAATGAAACATTCGTGCAAACCAAAGGAAACTCATTTTCATAATTAAACATTTTTTAAAATAGTAAATCCAGAACTGATGACCTAGACTTACAGAGTGGTTCAACGATCTTCACATTGGTTTTCAATCAGCCACCTATTTCTCTGAAGCCCAAAATAGATGCTCATGTCAAAGTATTACTCAGATTTTGTTCCTTCACATGTTAACACTTCCACACTTCCTTTCTAGAGCTATCATGTACTTAAGTGAAAATGTACCGTAATACGAAAATAGGACATGTCTTCAAGGTAAATTTTAAAAGTCAACATTTAAGATGCATGAATATTATCACAGCAAATATTCATCTTTACTGACTCCACATGTATGCTACCATCTGACATTTATACTTACATTAAAGAGACATTATTATGGGTTCAAATGACCCAAAAAGTCATGGCATATTTCTTTACAAATGATTATTACCTAAAAGCAGATGTCTATGACACAGTCACCATGCACTTCTTTATAGCTACTTTTTTTTAATGAAAGCAATTGCAAGAATATCTTTTACATTTCATTATTCCCAATCAATCACAACAACACAGCATTTCTACCTATTAATGGATTTTTAAAACAAATTAAAAATACCCTATTTAGCAGGGGGAAGAAACGGCCTTTTCATTTCATCCAACTATATTAAAAACAGGCTATCTCTGATGTATTACTACAATACAGAAATGCTTACATATCATGCAAATTGTAGTAAGTAGGCTATGACCAGTCACATGCCAACTAATTTAGATCAACTATGGTATAGTGTTTTTACATTATGTTTCATCATTGGACCACATGCTTGAAAGATTATTTTTTAAGGTGTTTCCTTCAGAAAAGTATTTTTCTTCCATTTTTACCTAAAAAATGTAATCCCTGAACATATGCCAAATTTACTTCACAATCGGACTTTAATCCCCAAATTCTCTTGATTCTTAGCAACTTGCACAACTTTAAGTAAACAGTTCACAAAATCATAATGATCATACTGTAGCATTCCTTAACTCCTTGGTGAACAGAAAAAAAGAAAATACGGTACACATGAACTCCATAAAGGTAGTCTTAGGCCTGAATGACAGTGTATTTCTTATGGGAAACATTTTTCCTTAATTTCCATTGTGATTGAAATTTGAGCAATTAGAAATAGACACCTGGAACGCAGTTGTTAATTTATCTCTCCCCACCCCTTTCACACTTTTCTTCAAACCATTTCTTAGGATGCATCTTAAAGATATGATCTTATAGGATGGCTTGCATAGATAGGGCATTGAACCAGTGTTCACATTCCTTTCTTTAAAATGCCTTGTTGTAATCCAAGACTAAACTTTCTTTTTATAAGTGTATAGCTTTAGGGAAAAAAAAAAATGGAAATTTCTCAAATAATTACTGAGTAAAATGATTTTAAAAAAAAAACAAAAATTAAAACACACATTCTAGGAAAAGCATATATTTCATTACATTCATGTTGATTTGCCTTTTATACCATCTCAGATAGGGAATTTTATGAAATACAAAATTCCCTCCCATGATGACCAAAGCTTTCACATCATGGCAGCTGACTGCAAATATGTAAAGCAGTTCTGGAAGACTCACAATTTACAAATTTTTGTTTGTACTTTATTGTTTTAAGATGAAAAATAAAGTGTGAGATAATGGATGTTTTAGTTAATCTGTGTTTTATGGAGAGAAAAGTATTACTGTCACTTAACTCCTTCTATTAATCATTGCTTTCTAGAAAAGAATATCTCAAAGTAGGCTTATACTGAAGCTCATTTCGGCATTCTGCAGTTGTAAAAAAAATTTAAAAGATCAAAAGTACAGGACTGCTGGCACATACAGGAACAGTGATTATCAGAATACTCAGAAGGCAAGCAGCAGTTGGTTTATGAAGAAATTATTTAAAATAACTATTTACACAAGTTAAAACAACCAACTTCTCACTTTTACTAAAAGGATGTTTTCAATATAATGAATATCCAAGCTTTTCTGGTCATGAGAAAACCTGGAATATATTATACACGCATGAATGTGGCCCGGGATGCAGGATATGGGATGTGCTTCCTATCAACAGATTAACACTTCATTTTCATTACTCTAATCTCACCACAGGCTGTGAACACTCTCTTTTTCTTATTTGAACAACAATGGTGCATAAAAAACCAAGCTGACAAGCAGGCGGGGTTCATTAAATGCACAAGGCCCTTATTCCCATAACACATCTCACCTGTATGAGGCCAGTTTTCTGGCTTCCTGGCTGGCTACTGAAACAAGCTCTCCCAGATGTTGGACTCTGAATTCTTCTTATCCCTTCCTACTTACATTATAATAAATGACAAAAATAAAGTAAAAATGAAAAAACCCTTCTCCACAATGAGCAATACTTAGTAATAACAGGACTGGTAACATATTTTAAGCTCTATTCAGTCCCATGATTACTTTCCAAAGTTGTCCAAGAGAACAAAGAAAAGTGGCTAGAAAGGGAAATTATGAGACATCTGAAATTTGAGTCAGAGAGAATCATCCCGGTGTCTCTATCCTAGTGTAATTCTAATTTATTGGAAGTAAGCTGTAGTCTCTCACTTGTTGAAAATGGCTATTCACAAAATAAGAAACAATCATGCTATTTTCCAATGAATGACACTGAGTTTCACCAAAAAGCTATAGTCAAGAAAGAAAAAAGGCTATATAGCATAGTATAAGGAATAATTACAAGATTCTTAGGATAGGGAATGCCTCTTTGGGGAAAGCCATCCACACACACTCATTGCCTCTGAGGCAGCCATTAGCAAATCCTCAACCTACACAGAATTAAATCACCTAATTGTCACCGCCAACCAATAAAGCAGGCATACACTTTCTGCATGTCTACACATTACATATAAATGCACTACTGTAATGTGGCAATATGGGATTTTTAGTACTTCCCAGAGCAAGACAATAAGTCCTTCCACAAAGTTCACAGCCAGACTTTGGTTTTGGTTCTTTCTGGTACTCTAATATTTATATCTAAAAAAGAAAGAATAAAAGAAAAGCAATATTAAACAGCAGCTAACCTCGCTGACCTCAAGTTAGGTTCTGGCATGAGGTCAACAAAGAGAATGTTTGCAGGCATTCTCATTCAGGGACACTCTCATGAATATGCTCAGTGTATAATTACACCCCATATCTTGCAGGTGACATCCCAGCCATGTCCACTGAGCTCCAGCACTGGCAGAGGGCACAGTAGTGGGCAGCTTTCTTTACCTATGCCTGATCAGGTGTCCCAAATAGCCACCCTAATGATTTAAACCAATGAAATCCTTCTTGATTTAAATGTTAATGGAAAGGGAAAAAAAAATTATTAAATCCCTCTAACGGAGATTCTCATTTTAATATTAGTTTTGTTATTATGTTAAGCCAGCTGAAAGCAATTATTTGTTGCCATGTAAAACATTCACTAACCTGCTATCTTTCTTTTCAGACACCCAGTTCAGTCACTCCGATCACAAAATGTGAGTTCTGAAGAACTGTCTAGAGAACCAATAGCCACTAAAGGACACCTTAACAAAGTTGAAAAATTCGTGACAGTCTCAAAAACGCACAGCAGGTACAATACTGAAAGCTATGTCTTTCCCATACAGAATATGTTTCAGTCTTGTCAATTTTAACAATCTCTATGCCTTGTGAGACAATAGGTTAAAATTTATTAAATACAAAACAGGAGTGAATCCTCCTCATGTGTTATGTATACTGCATGCTTTAAATTTTTTTCATAATACCATCCATCAATACTGGCCCTACCATCATTTCAATTCCTTTTTTAAATGTTTCCGTTAACTCTTATTAGCTGCAGTTTGTCTGAAAGAGTCATCCCTTCAACCTACTGCACTGCCCTTGGTATCTTTTCCTTCTTCTAGGGAAATAAGCTCGTGTAGAAGTCTAACTGCACAAAATAATAAATTCAAGAATTACGTTTTTAAAAGAAGAAAAAAGTAAAGCAAAATCTCTCTTCATCTAAGTACTTTCTTATACAGGCTAAGGATCAAATTGAGCTGCCTTTCAGCACCTCTGAATGATAAGCCGGGGCCCCTGGTTACACGTTTTTATCATGCCCTTACTTAAAGAACCCTTCTACAGCAACACTCGGGACAGTCCTGTCAGCACTCACAGAGGACCACACCTGAGGGTGGCACCTCTCTCTCATTCCTCTGCTAGAATGATGTATTGGCAAAAGGGTATTTATTCAATTACTTCTACGTGTCAGGTGCATTTCGATTCTCTTCTATTAGGGCAAAAAGGGCCAGTGAAAGTAAGGAGGAATTCAGAATAAGAGAGATGAGAAGAAAAGAGAATAACGTGAGAAAGAAACTACCTCTATGAGAAAGGAAATAGGAACAGAATAACCTTGTATTTAGGTCATTAAGCAAATTTCTGCCAACCAAATAGGAATGAGATTTATAAATCAACACCACTCAATGACACATAAACCCTAAAGACAGTAGCGAAATAACATTACACTTCAAAAGTATTGAGTAAATAAGACGTCAGATATGCTCAAGAGAATCAGTTGTTTCAATGAGTAACTTCCTACTGTTCAAGATTATTTTCATTTTCTTTACAGAGAGAAATGAAAAACTGATGGGCTTAATTAAAGAAAAACAAAAGGATATTATTTTGTTGTTAAAGGATCAATTCTTTTTTTTAATTGGAATGATGATTAATAAGCTGAGAATCTGGTTCCTAAACTAGCCAATTTGAGTAATGTGTTGTTTTTCCACAAGCATTTCCATTAAAGAAAGCTCTGTGAATGAAGAAAACATACAGAGATTCCTCTCTTCCCCTGATCTCTGCACTTTGTGGCATGAAATGCTACATACAGCATTTGAACAGAATGACACTGCACACTGTCTTCACCCAAATGAACTCCAGTCATAAATTTTTCACCTGAGGGTTTGAATGCACACTGTGAAATCTGCGAGGCTTCCTACAGGGGAATGTACAAATTAAAAAATAATCAATACTTTTATTTTTCCTATTCGTTAAACTTTCTTTAAACCTGGGGAGGAAGATGGCAGTACAGGTCAGGCTCAATGAGGAGGAAATGTGGAGACCCTGGATGTCATGGCCCCAGACATCATTTCTGGGATGTCATCTGCACATTTTAAAACTTCTTAGACCTTGAGCTGCTTAGCAGATTTTTTTCATCATATTTTTCCTACATCTTTACTAGTTTTTCTTATAGGAAAACATTCCCTCTATTACCCAATGTTTTGTTTCTATATGAGGATATAAAGGCTGTTGTTCCTGAATTATGTCTCTTTTCCTTTATTTCTCTAAAGCTTAAAAATAAATGTCAGAGTTTCTTGAAAGGGTCTTTGACTCCCTTTCTCCCTGTCTCTGGGGTCCTTCAGTAGATGAAGATCACCCAGCAATATGTAGAAGCCAGTTGCTTTTCTGGAAATAAAAAATGGCATGAGCTTTGGCAGACAGTAGTGAGATCCAGCATTTCCTAGGACCCCCAAACAATCTTCTGACCAAGGCCTGGAGAAGGGTGGTCACTGAGCAGCACCATAAACAGACCACAAAAGCATACCACCAAAGGTACAAGAGGATTTTCAAATGGTGAATCATTTCTACACGCATAACAAACCAGGCTCCAAAACTCACGTGAAAGGAAATCTTGGAACCATTATATTCCATGTTTTTTGGACAATAACAAGCAGGGAATCCCACAGAAAATTTCTCTCACTGAAAAAGTCAACCCACCCGATTCACTCTGTTTTTTTCCTACAACCACAAAGTTCTCTGGCAGCACTCTTTGGGGAAAAAGGAGTTAATTCCTAGATTGATTCAAACACCATGGTTCAAATTATGGACACAAGGTAAAAGCAAATTCCAATTTCTTTTCCTCTTTCCTTTTGATATATGTGCTAATCTAGAGTGCCAAGTTCAGAAAATACCTCTTGAGCTGCACAGAATCATTAGCTATTCACGTTTATAAGGAAATCCTCTCAAAAGCTTTGCAGATAGATAACGGCAGACACCCAATGCAACTTTCTTTGAGTGTGTGTAAGGCATACAAGGTAGAGAGAGGGAGGCACTAGAATTTGTGTTTTTCATTCAAGTGGATGACGCCAGCTCACTATCTGTAACGGACTGTTCCTTTGGAATCAGCTCCCTGTGTCACAACGACCTGGCAAACTTGTATGCTTTCACTATCACTGGAGTCCTTGCAATCCTGCCTTGGTTGTGACCCATTCGCTTCAGCCCCAACTTCTCAGAGATGCCTTACTCAGCATCTAATTAGTTAGGGAGGATTTGCTGCGGCTCTTAACCCTGACATGGGAGTGGGAGGATGTGCTGCTGTGGTAGCCCAAATCTGTCCTGTCACTGCATTAATCAGATTTCCATAAAGCTATGCATGAATAATTGGATTTATCAGTGAATGTGAATATACACTCATAAATATAATTATTAAAAATACCTACAATTATAGATAAGATATCTGCACCTTAGAGGGATTTATTTTTCAACTGCGGTTACTTGGCTCACCTTAGCAAAAGGCTTTACAAATTACACAAACATAATGGACCTGTTTGCAGATGACAGAAAGGTGAGAAAATTAAATAATTTCAAAATGATCACCTACTGTGTTCAAATTCATTTAAATGAATCATGTTGAAAATAAACTTCAAATTTGTGCACAGATTTTTAACATATACAAAATACAAAATACATATCTGAGAATGTTTGTGCATGCTTTATCTGCATTGCTTACATGTACATAGAATACCACACACATAAACTATTACTTTCCCACTGCATTACAAATGAGACAGTATCTCTTACGTTTCGTCTGCATGTTATCTACAGACCTTCAAAGTTTAGGACAAAACCAAGCACCTGTCTCTATCCTACAATTTGTATCTTAACAAATACAAATACCTAAATATTCCTACTTTAGTGTTATGTTATCAGAAAATATACTGAGAATTATATTTGAATATATGTCTATAATTCAAATATAACCTTACCACTCAAATTAAGAGGGGCCTAAAGTGGAGGTAGTAGCCTAGTAATTCAACAGGCTAAAACTGCATGCCTCTTAATATAATATAAATATTTATTTCAGCATTAAGACCACAAGTTTAGTCAATTTAATCCTTTTTCAGTAAGACAAGATCATCCAAACACACTAACTGTAAGGAAGGGAGTAAAAAGGGAGAAAACTGCAGAAAGCAAGCTAGGGATGGATGACGCCTGGCAATGAAAGTCGTTTTCAAAGACCATTAACTATCAACTGCTTTACTCAGGACTTTGATTAAATAAGAATATACATCCTATGTAAAAAGGGATGTCTATTTGAGTGGGACAGAGTTTGGAATAAAAATGTGTTGTATGAACTATAAAGAAGACCCAAACCACCATGTACAATTAGGTGTCTGACTCGTAATACTATATATACGCCTTTTAAATGACTAGTGAATAAATACTCAAAAAAATTGGGGGTAGGAACAAAACCATTTTCATTTAAAAATATAGATTCCAGAAACTGAGATTGGTGGCCTATATGAATAGAAAAAAAAAAATTCTTGAAGAAAATTCATATTGAGCACTCTTTTAAATGGATTCTAGCAATGTTATTATACATTTCTTATATTTTATTTATCATTTCTCTGAAAGGTGCTAGATTTTTATATTAGTAAGAAAGTTTGCTTTTACTCTGTCATATCTCTGGTGAGCAGACGCTCTGGTATTAATGTAAATCGTTGATTTAATTTTTAGCTTTCTTGGTTTGCCCCTCACCTATCTAGAAAATGATTTCTCTGGTGATAACTAACACATCATGCTAATGAGAGAATCTAATGCACAATAGAAAAATGTCACTACTAATAATATTTGCATGAAGTTAAATAAAGCAACTGTAAGAGAATGTCAGACAGTTGTTCTTTAATAAGACACAGTTTCACAATGAAATTATGTTGTTAATTTTGTTACATCATCGGGTGAATCCTAAATTACTACATAATGATGCACAGAGTCATTTATAATTCTAACTTAGTATTTCATTCAAGTATGAAAAAAGACCTTATTAAGGGATCTACATTTTATTTGAAACAGGTTAAATATACCTCGCCAATAACAAAAGGTAAATGTCTCTAGTAACACATTAAATGTGGGCTATAGCTATTTACCTGTATGGTTTCCTTTCTGAAAAGATTTTTAAATAGACTGGACTATTACATCCCTTGAGATAGCTACAAGAATTGTATTTACTATTCTCTCAAATGCATAGAATATTTATACAAATAGAAAAATTGCCTCAAGTGTGATTTAAAAAAAAAAAAAAACTTGAAAAAGCAAGCCTTATTTTTTGCTTTTAACAGTACCTTGTGAAACTAAAATAGGCAAAATAAGGTTCATTCTCCACCTGTCACTGATCAAACTGATCCAAAGAAGAACTCCCTTTACACAATGTCATACCCTTTAAGGTTCTCAAATATTCAGCCATATACATAGAAATAATTTGAGAAAATCATACTTCAATATAGAAGAAAAAATGTACAGGCACAGGAAACTGTAGTCAAATAGTCTTAACTTGAACTTTAGGGGCACATACTTAATGCCACTAAATCCAAATTGGCTTCAGACTATGATGTTTGTTACTATTAGACAGAATGAAAGATACACATTTAAGCAGATCCAACTTTGTTCATATGAAACAAAAGACAAAGATTTTTGTATCCCTACTTCCCAGTTTACTTATAGAACACATAAAACCAGATTATTAAATTTCAGTATTCATGAGACATTTCCCACAAGTTTTTCTGTAGTTAAGCACTGGTGGTAAATTATCTGTAACTCAGTTTTGAAAGCTTTTATTAGCAGCCCTACTAGTCAGACTTTTCAAATGTCTAAATAATCAGGAAAATATTAGTTTTTATACTACTAAAGAAAACTTTATAAGAAATATAACCCAATAAATTTTATTCATTTCATAAGCTAAGTAAATATTACTTAGAAATAAAATAATCATAATCTAGAGAAACCTCTTTATGATGCCTTAGAAATGAGATATACAGAATTCTACATATTTGATTAAATTGGAAAAACTTTTACCTGTAACAAAAGCTGGCTTAACTGTATATATTGAAAGTAATATTCATTGAAATGGCTGGCTTCAAGAGATATCAGAGATATAATTTCAATAAGTCTCTCTCTCTCACACACACACACGTGCTGAATCAGCATTGCTGATGAATTATAGGTAAGAAAAACAAACATTAAATATGAACAGCACACATACTTTCACTTACATAGTTTGAACTTAAGTTTATGTAATATTTATACAAACTAAAATGTCATCTTGAAGAGAAAAAACATGTAAGCTCATATCCTCTCTTACATACTTTCCAAAAATGCACAAGAGGCAAACATTTAGTGACCACGATAGAAAAACGTGAGTTGGGGGGGTAGGAGTGATTGCTAACTACATCAAAACCAAAAAATAAACATATTTAAAACTGTGATTTCTCTCCCTTTGTTGTACTACTTTATTTCATAAATAGCATAATATTATATACTTTTAATAGCATCAATTAAGCATAAATTAGTTCCCTACATTTCTATTCTCTCCATATAGTCACTGATGCTCACCATTACACATACATGCACACACAGGTACACACAAAATATCCACACAGATAGCTGGATCAAAGACATCATAAATTTTCCTAATTCTGACCCATCATTTATATTATTTACTTTTATTTATTTTTTAGCTAAAATGTTTTCCATGACAAAATCTCCTTAGATTCAAATCTACTTGGAAATGGGCTAGTGCCAAATAAGCAATCTAACACCATCTATGTGGCTCAATAGCCATTTATCAATTGATCATTATCTCTATCTGGTTTTATTAACTCTTTTCTAGCTAGAGGGAGACCTAAGCCAATCTTCCCTTCTAACACACACACACACACACACACACACACACACATGCGGCCTCCACTAACTCAAGGAAAACCCTGAAGGTGACATCTAATTTTAAAAGTGAGGCACAAGTTATTTGGTACTAAGGTTAGCGAAAACACTCTGCATTCCAGCTATGAGAAAGCCACCCAGGCAGGGATGCGTCGCGGAAAACACCTCTCATAGCACTCTGTAGTGACAAGGAGCATCTCTATGTGGAAATGAACTTTTCACTTGAAAGAATGGGAAATTGCACATGAAGAGTTACTTATTGGGTTTATGTTGATTGCATTTAAATCCCAGCTTACTGTATCAGCAGTAATCAGGGTCCCTCTACAGGATATGTCAAAATACACCTTATTCAAATGCACTTATCCCATCTAGAATTGTGTGCTAAAACTGTTCTCTAGCTAAATGCTACAAACCCCTGGTTGTAGGTATTATCTCTTGCAAATGTATTTCTAAACTTGTAGCAGTTTATAGCCTAGCAAATTTTTTTTTTATTATCAACAACTTTAAATATCTAACTGAAAGTATTTAATTTTCGTGAACTCGTACAAAGGGTTTTGTGTTTTTTTTTTTTTTAAAAAAAAGCAGTTGCAGTATTTTTTTCCTCACGAGTGGCACAATATTTCTTAACAACCACCATCAACTTAAAATCCAAGTATACTTGTCAATAGTACTTTCGTGCTATGTGGATAATATCAAACTAACTTGCTTTGTGTGGGTTTGGTGTAGGCTTTGGAAAAGCAAGACGTGTCTAGGAGGGAGGCACCAGGGAACTTCCCTCCCTCACTTGAGCACAATCCAAGATGAAAGTTTCTGGGTTGTGTCCCCTTCGCTTCCTCTCACCCTCGCTCCCCCGCGGAGCCAAGGAGCCAGCAATTGTGCAAGAGAAGCCCGGCGCACAGGGCGCGTATCACGGAGCGCATGGTACGAGCCGCCGGCTCCAGTGATTAATTATCAGTAACCGAAGGCCTCGCGCTACCACGTCGGCTTTCCCAGCAGAGCCAGCAAGCCGAACGCCTCCAGCGCGGCCGGGACGGAGGAGCGGCTCTGGGGAAGACGCCGAGGCTGCGCCCGAGTGAGTGCGCCGGCGGGCGGGCGGGCGGGCGGGAGAGCGGGCCGGAGCCGGCGAAGGGAACGCAAGGGCGGGCGCAGAGGGCTGGCTGGCGAGGAGCAGAGCAGAGGGGCCAGGAGCAGAGCGGAGGAGCGAGGAGCAAGGACCGAGCAGCACAGCCCGCCACGCACGCCGACTCCTCCAGCAACCCTCGGCGCTGGCAGCCAAGCCTGCACAGCCTCCTCTCTCTTCTCAGGTCTGAACGAAGGTGCCTCCAGCCACATGAAGTCAGTAGGGCTGTTCTGAGGGGCCCCTAGATTTTATTACTGTTTTTTAGGTTGCAGAACCTACTCCGAGAGAGCAGACACTTTGGACGAAGTGATTCATATTGATAGAAAGATACATTTGTTGGGTGGTGGCTTTTTTCATTCTTAACAGAAAACAAAGAAATAAATTAAGTCTTCCCCTGACCCAGGCTGTACTGTGAAACTTTTCAAAAACGTCTCTGCTTTCTTTTACTTCAGTATCCTTTCCCCTTTTTCTTTTAAGACGCCCTTAGGGAAACCATGAAGTAACCCTGCACATTCCAGTAACACAGTTATGACAAAACAGAGCCTAACTAGGAAGTGACCACATTTTAAAAAATATTTAGAAAGAAAAACACTAGAAACAAAAGTGCCCATAACAATTCAAGGTTTCTTTAAAAAAAAAGAAAGAAAGAAAGAAAGAAAGAAACTTACCTGTTGGGACATTCTGAATAAGAGGTTAGTATCAGCGTTTTGCCATGTCCCCATGAACCCTGGTTCAGCCGTAGTCGTTCTGGTTCCGAACTGCATGGAGTTGTCAGTACAGGAGTCTCTTAAAGTCAAGTCTCTTGCCCTCCTTGGCTCTCTGTCTCTCTGTGTCTCTCTTTCTCTCACATCCACTTCTGCCTCTTCTGACTGAAAAGTGAAGGTGGATTTTTTGAGCCTGTTGGCAGCCAGTAGCAGGAGTGTAGTGTAGTTAAGAAGCTGGCTGAACTGTGCATTTCATTTGGGAAGGGGGAGATTTGGGGGAGGGAGGGGGTCAGAGCTTCTTTCGCACCTTCTGCACAGATATCCCTATCATTTATGCATAGATTGTGACTCCCCAAGCTTGCCTTTGCTCAGTTTAACAGCTGCCTGTCAGGTGTGCAGGCAGCACTGGAGACCCAACCATCAGCTTCAAACTCTCAGCCACTGCATGTCATTGGATAGCAGAGCTAAGAGTCAACTGCACTGTTCCACTGTCAGGCACCAAATGACACCCTGCACTAACCCCTCTCCAGATATACAGATAGATACACACTTATGCACACTCCAGGCAGCACCACAATCACAGTGCACAGGGCGAGGAGAATCTAGGGCCCTTCCTCGGGAATTTTTCTCAACAATGCTTTCCGATATAACACATAATATCTGACACCAGTCTTTGCTTTAACATACACCAGTCTTTGCTTTAACATTTGTGAAAACTGTGATACGTAAATATTTTTTAATTACACTGAAGAAAGTAAAATAGTCAGCTGTAAGAGAATGTAAAGTTGGCTCAGTTATGTCTAAATGTTAGCTCCTGAAAGTCGTATCGTATGTGCTGGGCTATTTATAACCATATAGAAACTCCTAAATAACATACATAGAGATGTGACCTTATACTCTGAAGAGTAGGTAAATAAGCCTAGCAGTTTTTATAACATGGAAGATGCACAATAAACATCTGCCAAATATAAACATATACTATTTAATATCTAGTACCTGAGGCTATTAATTACTAAACTGGATGTTAAGTAATGAGAAACTGAATGGCAAAGGAAAAAAGTATACCTTTTCTTAAAGCTCAAAAGTAGAAAAAAATCCATTGTTAAAGTTCCTAGATGAAGCATCTGCAATATCCTTTCAAATCATAAGAAAAGAAAAAGATAAACAAAAAAAGCCTGTCCCATTTCAGGCAAAAAGTAGTCAATATAAAAACTCCATTTTTTATTCAATATATCTGTGGAAAATTCTATAACGTTTTCCTGCCTGATGAAATATACTCCTGATAACATGTCACATTTTTAATTAAACAAGTCTTAAAACTATTCACCTATTTATTAGATAGTGTTTGTCTGCCTTATTTATGGAAAAGCAGCACTGAACAAAACGCACTGTACATAAACAGTAACTTCAAAATGGAAAGCTAAATTCATGCCATCTCATAAAAGTAGTCAGCAGGAAAAAGCCATCCTTCCTAAACTTAAAATGTAAGGAACATTAATCTTCAACCACCTACAAATATCGAGGACAAATGTACCACTCTCCTTGCTCCTTCTTAACTCAAGAATAACAATAAACCTTACTCTCTGAAACAACAAAAGAAACAGAAAAGAGCTTCAGTGGCAGCTCTGTGTCATTAGTGGACAATGAGAAAAGATGAGAAAACGTACACTATGTTGACACAAATGTGCCTTCCCCTCTAGAACCGACATCTCCTGAAAGCTTTTCTGTTAAACTTCCCTCCAGTTCACCACCATTAAGCACAAAAAAGTCTCAAAAGAAGCAAATTCAATATCTGAGAGGAAACAAACAAGAACCCAAAGAATTGTTGCCTTAAAATATATTAAGTCCACCTGTGGTCAATAAAAATATTCTTGCTGGGGGGAGGGCAGGAAAAGCCCCTACGAGTCAATTGTCAACAGTGACTGTACCTTTACTGCTAGCTATTACCCACTTAAACTCCCTCTAAAATTTGCTAGCCTCTTGATTTCTGAAGTGGCACTCAGTGCCTCAGTCAAGCTGCCTGCTCAGCTCCTGACCTTCCCACTAATGGCTGTTATTTGTGGGAGGCTTAAGGACACTGTCAATAGCAAGCTTCCTCCTCCTTCCACTCAGGCTCTGTTGTATCACTTTGCCTGTGTGTTTTTTTGCCTGTGTGTTCTCTCTCGCCTCTCACTCGCCCTCTCCTTGTCTCTTTCTCCCCCTCCTTCACGCCCTCTTCCTCTTTTTCTAGCCCCCACCCCTTTTTTTCTATCAGTCCTGCAGTCCTCTTCTTTCCCAGGTATCCTACCCCCGACCCCACACACACACTAACAACACAAAAATCAACTGGCATGCAGCAGCAAGCACCTGCAGTAATAGACTCTTTTATTAAAACTGTTATTCTGCAAGACTTGAAATTCCCCGTGGACCGGGCCATGTCAAAGCCGATATAATTAACTAGAGGCTCAGCAACGGATCAATTACCAGACAAGCAAGTGATAGTGAAATCAATGAAAGATCATCAGCCACATTATCAGTGTTGCAACTCATTAGGGCAAAACTGAGAAATGTGCTCAAAGCGAGCCCAAGCAAGGTGGCATTACAAAACAAAGGGCTAATTTGGAGACCCTGCTGTGAACAATCTGTAACAGAATTAGCCTTTTTTCCCCCTAAACTGCACAGCTCCGTAACTAAATGTGACAGACTGAGAGAAGCAGTTTATTAAGACACCAACCCCAAGTTTATTTAGTTCATAAACTCTCTCCTAGAAAATCAATACAGTCTGTACAGGGTTATTAGGCTGACTAGCTAATACATCCAAATCTAGTCTGCCCAGCCAGCAGTCTTCTGACAAAATGCTACCCAGTATAGGCAAACTGAGCTCTTTCAGATATCAAGGACTGAGGTGGCCCTGGCTGAAACAGGTCTGCAATATAACATGTCATTGCCACAACACAAGCCTTAAAAACAGCAGGATATCTTTCTAAGGTTTAAAAAATATTTTTTTATAACAAATATACAGTAGTGCACCTGCTAAATGGATTTGCTCAAACAAAATCTTAACTACTTTGTAACACAGGTTTACAAAGAGGACAAGCTTTGTTACAAAAAGAGACAACAATTAATCCAGACTCAATAATAAATAAGATTTTAAGTTTCTCTAACACTCATTTTAACAAAAATATTTGAAAAGAACATTTGACCCCTCTATAAATCCCCAAGATACATGATCTGAACTTCCACATATAACATACTGTGTAGAATATTTGATGTTAGGGTAATTTCTATCTAACAACTGGGACACCTGTATTGTTTTACAGACACAGGTACAAAAAAATACACCTACAAGGCACAAATACGCCTTTTGAGTTTTTTCCACTGGCTACGTAGTCTGACAATTATGGAATAACTCTCTGGAATCATTTATATGAAAATTATTTAAAACTAGGAGGAAGAAGACAAGTATCACTTCCACAATAATTGCTTTTTGCTGCTGATTCTGAGTATTTCAGGTTAAAGAATCAGAAGCACTTAAATGCCATCTGTTGGCTTTCCCACATTTACTGATAGTGAGAGATGGACCATGGAAATTATGGAGTCCACCAAACTAGGTTTCACTGCATCCAAGTTCAAGACATTGTGGGAATGTGACTACCTCCCCCACATCACACCACATAAGCAAAAATATACTTACACAAAGTAAGAAACTCAAAAGCATTTTACAATGGTAAAATAGACTGGAGAACCAAAGGGAAAAAAAAACACAATGGCTCTGGAAGTGATTTCTGATGTTGACGATGTTTTAACATTTAAAATCTTCCAAGAAAAGGAATGCACTATAACATGCCTTTCATACTCTAATACACTAAATCCTAAACTTAAAAAGAAATCTTTATTTTCATATAACTATAGTAAAATTAAATTTATAGATTGCTGTAATTAAACATTTTCCCTGTAACTTTCGAGCTGACACCTTATTAAGCATTTCATAGCTCATGTTTTTGAGTAATCTGTAAAAAAGTCAGACATATATATTCTAAACCTGTGCTATAGGTGCCATGTTTTGGATAGTAATTAAAAGTTGTAATTGCAGGGAAATTTTACTTTTTAAAACCTTTTTGCATATAATTACACACTGTGCATGCACCCTCAATGAGATCCAATTAGTTACAAAAAATTTGCATTTCAGTTAGTGTGGGATAACAAGACTATAGGGAGGCACAATGCAATTCCACCAGCAGAGTAAAAAAGTGTGTTCTTTCTTGTTAGCTCTGTAAGCAATAATTCCCACAACCAACTGTTTAAAATGTTACTGATCTTTTCAGTACTTGAGTATTACGGTGGGTTTTGGGTTTTTCCCTCCATTTTCTAAAAAAAAAAAAAAAATCACATGTTGGTGTAAAAAATCAGCCACAATGAATACATGAAAACGCAAGTGAGCAAAGAATTTTGTTTTGCATGTATGTTTGTCGGGTGTTTTCTTTGAGGGGAAGGGCATATAGCATATGGTTTCTTCTTTCTACTTAATTTCTTTAAAAGCACATTGCTTTCTTAAAATAAGTTATATAACTGCAGGAAAAAAACCTCATTGAGTTCTATGTAAATATATATGATTTTATGATAAAAGCACACATTTGCTGCACTGAGAAAGTACTCTAGGATTTTTATTTTTTCTGTCTCGAACAATGTAAATCCTGTACAAATATAAAATAAATGTGTAGTTTATGTATACAATTTAACAAGCATCTCTAGAACTTCTGCTGGTTCACAGAACAATACCTGTAATTCCCTGGGTTCACTTCAGCAATTGTTAACAGATTCTATAATCTGCAGTGTGCTCTGCCTTTGCTCTTCTTTTATTCACTATTCATTTTCAAGGCTTGGTTAAGTACAGAGCTGGGTTAAAGATCAGTGGTTTTTCATGTGACACATGCTGGTATTCATCTAATGGCTTGTCAAGACAAAACTGTCCCTGTTCTTGCCAAAATAATAAAAATGACGCTCCACGTCGCATGACAATCAGCACTTCCTTATGGAGAAACAACTCAAGCTTTTGTAATTCATTTATTTTATAGAAAAAAAATGTTAAAAACTGGCTATCCAATCTTCTATGTGGAATCAGGTTGCCATTCTTAAAGAAGAGTTTTAAAATGTTTTGCCCTCTCTTAATTCTAGAGCAACATGTAAACTAGTTTCTAATCAAATCAGACTTTACCATATAAAAATAATGCTGAAGTTACAAATTCATATGGCATTAAGGTATATAACTTAATATATGCAAATTATGCAGCAGGCTGGACTCAGTCACAGAGGTGGGGGAACCAACTGAGGAAATGTCATTATTCTTGAGAACAAAGTATGGGACTTGCTTTCCAACATCTGTTGGGCTGTGTGAAATGTTAACAGATGTCTTAAATGAAAAAAGGAAAAATAAGTAATAAAGGAAACCTCTTCTGAACAGATAATCCACCCACATTTCCATATTCCTGAGGAGAGAAGTTGACAGCAACCTTTTTCCCTTGTGAAACCTGCCATCCTTACTTTATTGTGTAAAGTTTCATTTTCTATGTGAAGTTAAGGGGAAAAAATTTTTGACTCACTGTAAAGAAATGAATAAAGTAAAACAATAATTTCAACTCAGGTTTTCCCTTTGTAAAAAATTATATCATAATTTAAGCTGCCTGTTTTCCCTGGACTCACATATGTAAATAGATGGAAAGACAGTAAAAACTTCACCTCCTCCCACCCCGAAAAAAGAAAACTACACGCACAAAGATGAAACATTACTCTACTATGCTTACATTAACTCTGTTGGCATGGAGTAGGGAGGCGGAAAAGTAGAGAGTAGCTTGTAAGATAAAGTTCTGATATGAAGCCATCTCTACTCATAAACATACTAATCTTCACAATTAAGATTCACCTATCATTAGTCAGGCATGGTGGCAGGCACCTGTAATCCCAGCTACTCAGGAGGCTAAGGCAAAAGAATCGCTTCAACTTGGGAGGTGGAAGTTGCAGTGAGCCAAGATCACGCCACTGCACTCCAGCCTGGACAACAAGAGCGAAAACTCCATCTCAAAAAAAAAAAAAGATTCACCCATTGTTTACACCTAAGTCCCTGCACTGTCCCACTGGCTCCTAATTTCCTTTCATTACCATACTTATAAGAGATGAAACACTCCTCTTACAACAGCCAAGTGCTCCACAGCAGTAAAGTCTGATATGAAAAATTTTGGAGAATACTAGTTGGATCCCTGTATTTAAACTTTAAGGAACCTGGACAAATACTTCCCTAGTTAACAATTCCCTTTTGTGTTTCAATTTATAGATGATCTAGCCAAGCCTAAATGTAGCAGCCTTTAATTCCGATTAACATGTTGATGCATGCATGCCAACTACTGGATCTAACCTAGTGCCTATCTGTGAATGAATGAACTAGACACCTATCTGCTTCTATACGTCTTCCTCTTTGGAAACACCTATATTCTATTGCTTATTCTCTTAAAAACCTGGGACATGAATTTGGGTTAACAGCTTATAGATGAACAAATTCAAAATGCACTTATGGGTCTTTACAGATTCAAATAAGGAAAGAAAAAGCTTATGATTTTCAGAAGATTTTTCAGGCTGGCAATCAGAAAAAGCTGATTGCCAGCCTCAGTCACTGGCCTCTCTCTCATTATAAGAATCCTTTAGAATTATACATGTTACTTCATATTTACAACTCTACCTTCTCCAGATGGTTCTGGCCACCTTGACTGGGCATTTCAACATAGAGAAGGCTTCATCAGAACAGCCTGAAGATTTCAAGGGGCAAGATCATGGTCCAAGTTGCAAATAAGACACGAAGGCATGCCTTCAGTTTTCGGTTGGTTTGCTTTTTGCCAAAGTATTGTGAGTACTATATGGTCCAATGTTTACACATAAGAACATGATATCCGAGCCCGTGACAAAAAAAAATAATAATAACCACTCACCTACAGGGAGGGAGAAAGTTTGTGTACTGAAGACTTCATTACATGCCCTTAGAACAAGAGAGGAAAATAGGCCTTCTAACGTAAGGTTGGAGGAGGACCCAGGGTCAAATCACTTTAAACAGTGGCACAAACATCCCCCATAACTAAATATTATCTAAAAGCTTCACCCTTCTCAGCAAAAGGGAGAAACTGGTCTAGTTGACACGTGTGTCTCTACCAACTAAAACAATCAATGTAATACAGTATCTGCTGACAGCCTAATCAGGGCCTCAGTTTCATAGAAACACATCAAAAAAGCCATAATCCCTTGATGCACTACAAAAATTTTAAAATAAAAGGATTTGAGTAGGTATGGTAGATGAGATAGTTTACAAAATGTTAGGGAAATGATGAATCCTTAGACTCAAGATATTTGCAGATAATAAAAGCAGCTGAGGTCAGCATGAATGTTGTGCCTACAAAAGGTCAAACAATTTACCTACCTTGTTTTGGTTTAAAAAAAGAAAAAGTGACTTTATTAATCTTCTCTCAAGTCCAAACAGTAACAGTGGCTTCTTTTTATCAAACCTATATTCAATGTTTTATGAGAACATCTAGAAGGAAAGAACCAGTGATGGCTTTACTTAAATGAATTTAAAACAAACAAACAAACAAAAAACCGGCTAGGGGCACACACAATGGGAAATTACTTTAACATGAACATGAAAGTTGCAAGAATCACAAAGGTAATGTTAATTTCTTTGTTTTTTGTTTTTGTTTTGAGACAGGATCTCTCTCTGTCTTCCAGGCTGGAGTGCAGTGCTGCGATTTCGGGTCACTGCAAGCTCCACCTCCTGGGTTCAAGCAATTCTCCTGCCTCAGCCTACCAAGTAGCTGGGATTACAGGCGCATGCCACCACCCCCGGCTAATTTTTGTACTTTTGGTAGACGGGGTTTCACCACTTTAGCCAGGCTGGTCTTGAACTCCTGGCCTCAAGTGATCTGCCCGCCTTGCCCTCCCAAAGTGCTGGGATTACAGGCGTGAGCCAACATGCCCAGCTAAGGTAATGTTAATTTCCTTACTTATTTCCTTCTAAAGTCTGTGGGCCAAGAAGCTTGCAGCCTCAGTAAAGGTGTCATAATAATGGTTAAAATTATTGTCAGAAAAGAAGATTGAGATTCACCAACATCCAGGAAAATCATGTTGCAGGCCAGGTGCGATGGCTCACGCCTGTAATCCCAGCACTTTGGGAGGCTGAGGCAGGTGGATCACTTGAGGACAGGAGTTCAAGACCAGTCTGGCCAACATGGCGAAATCTCACCTCTACTAAAAATATAAAAGTTAGCCAGGCACAGTGGCACTGGCCTGTAATCCCAGTTACTCAGGAGGCTGAAGCAGGAGAATCACTTGAACCTGGGAGGCGGAGTTTGCAGTGACTCAAGATCGTGCCACTGCACTCCATTCTGTTTTTTAAAAAAAAAAGAAAGAAAGAAAAAATAAAATCATACTGCAGGGCAGAGCTCAGTACCTTACAAAATTATTGAAAAACTCAACACTGCCTTTAGAATTATCACAGAAAAACAGCAACTCTAAAAATGATACTCCCTCATATGCAATTTACAAACCTAAAAAATAAACTTAAAAAATAAAATCCCAGTATAAAGTTTCAAAAATGTTTATAAAACCAGAGACTATTTTTTATTATTATTGTTTATTATTATTATTATTTTTCGAGACAGAGTCTCGCTTTATCACCCAGGCTGGAGTGCAGTGGTGCGATCTCAGCTCACTACAACCTCCGCCTCCCAGGTTCAAGCGATTCTCCTGCCTCGGCCTCCTCAGTAGCTGGGATTACAGGCGTGTGCCACTATGCCTGGCTAATTTTTATATTTTTAGTAGAGATGGGGTTTCACCATGTTGGTCAGGCTGGTCTCCAACTCCTGACCTCATGATCTGCCTCCCTCTGCCTCCCAAAGTGCTAAGATTACAGGCGTGAGCCACTGGGCCCAGCCTATTCATTTTTTTTCTTTTTGAGATGGAGTTTCACTCTTGTTGCCCAGGCTGGAGTGCAATGGCACGGTCTCAGCTCACCGCAACCTCCGCCTCCCAGATTCAAGCAATTCTCCTGCCTCAGTCTCCTGAGTAGCTGGGATTACAGGTATGCGCCTCCATGCCCAGCTAATTATTTTGTATTTTTAGTAGAGACAGGGTTTCTCCATGTTGGTCAGACTGGTCTCGAACTCCCAGCCTCAGGTGATCCACCTGCCTCAGCCTCCCAAAGTGCTGGGATTACAGGCGTGAACCACCATGCCCAGTTCAGCCTATTATTTTTTAAGTGATAGGATCTTGCTCTGTTGGGGCTAGAGTGCAGTGCACAATCATAGCTCACTGGAACCTCAAACCCCTGGCCTCAAGCAACCCTCCCATCTCGGCCACCACACCTAGCTTTTTTTTTTTTTTTTAAAGATGGGGTCTTGCTATGTTACCCAGGCAAGTCTGGGAACTCCTACCGTCAAGCAATCTACTGGCCTTGACAGAGACTATTTATATGCATATATATTTAAATCGAAAAATGTTGAAACAAAGCAAATGTTCATGAACTTAGAGATTGTCTTCCAAATTAAGAAACCCAAAAGATGCCAGAAACCTATTAACGGCAAGTTAAAAATATGAACACTTAACAGGTCGCTTAGAAGATCTGCACAGTGATTGTCTTTGGTGGAGAAGAGTGGCTGGGCTAAGGGACACTTTTGGGGCTCAGGTAGTGTTATGTATCTCCATCTAGTTGGTGGTCCTGGGTATATTCACTGTGTAAAATTTATCAGGCTGTACGCTTTTATTTGTGTACTTTTCTGTAAGTATGTTAAACTTCAGTTTTACAAGTTTACTATTAACACTATTAATATAGTACTACTATTAAAAATAGTAATAACAATAAACTAGCCCTAAAACAGTATGAAAGAAAGAACAGAAAAAGAAAAAGAGAAGTAAGTACAGGTGGGGAGAGAAACAATAGAAGGCAGATACTTTATCACATTCAAAATCATTCAAATAACCATCATTAAATCTACTTTCCATGATTTCTTCAGGGGCAAGAAGTGTTAGGAAGCAAGTAAATATCTGAGTTTCATAGAATAAGGATGAGTATGAAAGACAGTAAGAGTGGCAGAAAGAATAGGTGAGAGAAATATCTTAACTAGGTAGTCAAAGCATGCGAGTGTGTCCAAGTAACTTAAAGGGGAAAAAAAAAAACACAACATACCTCAATTTGAGATGTATCAACCCCACAACATGGGACCTTGAAATATGCTGGCCAATCTTGCTCACTAAGCCTGTCCTCTGATTTGTAATTAAGGCTATGTGGAGGTGGAGTAGGCCCAAGGTGTGCCTATTGAGAGATTGGGAAAGGAAATTACATATGCCCAGACAGTATTACTTAAAAGCACTGAGTACATCAAAACTTCTTTTTAAGAAATTGCAAATATAACACACCAATGACGAACTAAACAAATTTTTTTTTTTTTTTTTTTTTTTGAGACGGGAGTCTTGCTCTGTCACCCAGGCTGGAATGCAGTGGCGTGATCTCGGCTCACTGCAAGCTCCGCTTCCCGGGTTCA
>NW_012104076.1:2788661-2848661 GCF_000951045.1 Mandrillus leucophaeus
AAAAATCAGCCAGGTGTAGTGGTGCATGCCTGTGGTCCCAGTTACTCGGGAGGCTGAGGCAGAAGAATCAGCTGAACACAAGAAGCAGAGGTTGCAGTGAGCAGAGATTGTGCCATTGCACTCCAGCCTGGGCAATAAGAGCAAAACTCCATCTCAATCAATCAATCAATCAATAATCTGGGTAAATTACTGGCAATAGGGCTGGAGAAAACAAAAAGGACAAGATACAAAAGATACTGTGAAGATAAAATCAAGGGGACCAGAATGACTGTAACAAATGAGAAGTGTCAACAATGACACTAAAGTTCTAATAGTCTGAGCACAGGAAAATGGTAGCATTATCAACAGAAAGGGGGGTGAACTATTTTGTGAGAATATGTATCAGGTTCAGTATGGGGGAACAGCAGATCATGCAGATAACCAGGCAACTAGAAATGTTACAAAACAGACTGACACTGAAGTTATCACATTCAGCAGCCATCTACACAGACCTGACCCAAGAGATAAACAAGTGGCCAAGGTCAGTATCTCAGGGGATACCCATGGTTATTAGGGGGAAAAAAAGAAGGAACAGAGTTAACAGGAGCATTGTGATTGTCCCACGTTCCACATGATAAGGGAAAACAGTTGACAGAAGATAGGATGCTTAAGAGTTTTAAATGATCTAAAACAACAAGACTTATGTTTAGGGTATGGTTAAAACCAAGTGAAATACTAAGTAGAAGCAAATACAGTAAGAACAAACCAAAAGGCAAGGGAATAATAAATACCAAAATCAGAATAGTGCTTAAGGATGGAATATGGGGAAAGGCGGATGGGGAGATTGACAGTGAGTGACACAGTATAATTTCAATGGTAACCCTAGTCTTCAGATGTGTTTGTACATATTAGTTCCTAAACTTGGGTCAATGGGTGTTCAACATACCATTCTTCATGAATATTTGTGGCTGAAATATTTTATTAGGCTTTGTGCCATAAGAGTGAATGTCTTTGTGGATTGATAGGTATACAGAATCCACATTGCAGAAGAGTTAAGAAGTAAGCAAATTGTGAAGACAAAGAGGCAGAAAAGGTAAAATATTCTTTGGAGAAATTCTGCAAAGAAAACAAGTAAGAGAAACGTGGTCTGAAAAGTTAGAGGAGCTCGGACAGGTTGTGTTCATAAGTTGGCAGTTTGTTTTTCACTACAGGGAAAAAAGAGACTATCACAGGCAAAGGGGACGAAGCCAGCAGAGAAAAGGATATTGAAGATCTAAGCCAGAGGGAAAATGGTATGAAAGGGTCCAAGGAGAGAATATGATCAAGAGCACAAATGAAAAGGGTGCCCCTGGAGGGAGAAAAAAGAAACCCTTTTTTCCCCTCAGAAACCAAAGGTAAGAGATACAGAAAAAAAAAAATCTGTGGTTAAGAAATACATATATTAAAACTGCTCATGTTAGAAAACCAGTTTATTGCTAGTCTCTTCCACTAAATTGTACACTTCTTAAAAGGGACAGAATTTTTATTTGCTAATTCACGGTCTAACAGGGTGCTCAATAAATGAGAAAAGTAAAGATGGGGCTATGTGGTGAGGGAGACCTGATAGGAAGGAATCAAGGAGTACCAGAAGGAAGAAAAGGTTGGGTCCAACTGGAAAGGGTAAAGTGAAACTCTGCTATAATCCCAGCATTTTGGGAGGCCGAGGCGGGCGGATCACCTGAGGTCAGGAATTCGAGACGAGCCTGACCAACATGGAGAAACCCCGCGTCGACTAAAAACACAAAATTAGCTGGGTATGGTGGCGCATGCCTGTAATCCCAACTACTCAGGGGCCTGAGGCAGGAGAATCTCTTGAACCCGGGAGGCGGAGGCTGCGGTGAGCCGAGATCACACCATTGCTCTCTAGCCTGGGCAACAAGAGCGAAACTCTGTCTCAAAAAAAAAAAAAAAAAAAAATGAAACTCTGTATCAGTAAGAAATGAGTAACAGAAATGGCAAATAGCAGAACTCAGCCTGGATTCCCACAAAAGCGTGAGAAATAATAAACAAGCTGACTGGGTCCAAGAAAGTATAGCTCAGAGTTCCCAGTTTGGGAAGTGAAATACTTAGAACCAGCAAGGAGTTCTCAACACAAAGAGAAAAATACCTTGCTCTAAAACATACACCATGCCAGGTGCAGTGGCTCACACCTGTAATCCCAGCACTTTGGGAGGACAAGGCAGGTGGATCACCTGAGGTCAGGAGTTCAAGACCAGCCTGGCCAACATGGTGAAACCCTGTCTCTACTGAAAATACAAAAATCAGCCAGGAGTGGTGGTACACACCTGTAGTTCCGGCTACTCAGGAGGCTGAGGTACGAGAATCACTTGAACTTGGGAGGTGGAGGTTGCAGTGAGCTGAGATCACGCTATTGCGCTCCAGCCTGGTGACAGAGTGAGGCTCTGTCTCAAAAAAAAAAAAAGACAATAACACATATACCTTGATGGGCAATACTATGTTATAAATCATCGTCATTATGCAGCATTCTCATAGTGTATAGTTCTTATGAAGAAAATAAAGTAAAACACTGAGAACTGATTTTGGATGAAATTAGTCTTTATTTAGGTTTCCCCAAATTCAAAGTGTTTAGTGTGTAGCGTTCTAATGTCTATGAATTTATTTCTGGCTAGGAAATTCCTCAAAGCCAACAAAAATCAAAATACTTTATGCTATGTCATCTATGTGATTTGAACAAAGGCATAAAAGATGTGGAATAATTTCACTTCATTAATAAACATAAGACAAAGCTGAAGAGAGCCAAGTTCCACTCCTTATTGTCCGATTCCTGTCTCCAGAACTGCAATTGTGGTCCAAAGTCACAGCAGCTTTCTGGCCAATTAGCGAGGTCTGCATTAGCAGAACTCAGTACTTCTAGTCCAGAATCCCTCTAGAGAGCAGGGAAATGATGGGTTCCATCACCTGGCCAACATCAGCAACCACCAGAGTCACCTTAGGGACACAGACAAAGACATTCATCTACTGTACTGGCAGCCTCTACAGCCTGCCTTCCTAACAGAGTCCTTTCTGTGAAGACCACTATCTAAGTGACCTGTCATAGAGCTTTATAAAGCAGCATTAATACTGTGGGCCAAAATGAGATTGATCTTTGAGCTTCGTGGTCTCCTGTTGTCAACAGTGCATTATAAAACCAATACTAAATACTTTATAAACAGGTCTCCCTACAGTATATTAGAAAAACAGTGCATATTTCATGCCCCATAGTTAGGTAGCCACATATCCATCAGACAAATAAATTATTTATTAGGTGCTCAGAAGTGCAATAAGAGTCAATAAACTAACTTCTGGATACTTATAAGCTACTATTTCACTGGAAATTGTACCTGAATGAGAAAACTGTCTCACTAACTGAATAGGGGGTGGAAATATCTCGGCTCTCTCAAGTGTACTGTCAGAAGAAAGCATAGGCCTCATGAGTGAGAAAGGACAAAATCCCCACACCCTGAAAAAAGTCCTAGTTATTAAATTACAAAGAAAGCGTCATCCAACCCTATGCTCATTTCTTTTCTCTTGTGTATAGATTCCTCTGGTTCTACCATCCTTGGGGACAGCTCGGGGAAATAAAAATTGGTGGAAACGTTTCTAACACTCCCTGAGTCAGGCCAGATGACAACCACCAATAATGGTTTGCATTTGACATCTCCAAAGAAACTACACAATGACTTGAGTGTACAAGCTTTCTGCTACATGCATAGCATAGAATTTCGAATTTATGAATCTAGGGTTTAGAGTAGACTTTTTTCCCCCCATGTTTGGTTAAAGCTCCTAAGCCTACAGACACCCTGTGCTCTGTCCAACATTATAAGGCATCTCTTTCCTGGCTCTACCCCTCTGAAAGAGGACCTTCCATTCTAGAATGTATTCCAGCCCTTCGAGAAGAAGAATTTCTTCAGAGGGAGTTATTTCTCAAACTATCAGAGGCGTGGACCTTTGTGTAGTATTGTGGGTGTCATGGTTTCACATGTTGGCCACATTAATACCGGAGAGCAAGCATCTGTAACCCACAGCTGTGTGTGCTCCAGCCCCAAAGCACCCGCAGGGCTGATGCCAATGCAAACCGCTCTTCCCATCCCACATCTGAACCACACTGGTTTTCTTCAGGAGCCAGAGGCTGAGATACAGTTCTGAAAATGAAGGTTTAGGGTTCTTTCCATTCACATGATGGGTATAGGGTGTTGAGAGGAATAGTGCCAGATGCACTGGCTCCTTTTTTCTCCCCCATTCCCTACCAAGTGAATAAACCATAAAGAGGCTTATCATGTCAAAGGGTATTCCAAAATACCCCAGGGAAAAAACCTAAATGGATAAATATGTAGATTTTGTTCACACTGTTCTCAGTTTTTCCCCCACCATCTTATACTTTTATTCCTATAGGCTGCAGTTATTAAGGTTGAAAAATATTTTATGTCGGTAGGAAAAAGTGGAACTAAAGGAGAAACATGGGAGAGACTTAGTTTCACATCACTTTCTCAAAAAGACCTCCCAAATCCTACAAATAATGAATGCTAATGTTAAAATACAGGAGAAGACTGGTTTCTGTATTACTTTTGCTACTACAACCACTACAGCTAAGATGATTATTCATATTAATGAGTTTGGTATGTAGACAAACTATAAAAGACGCAGTCTCTGACCTCAAGTACTTATCTCTGTCTTTTGGGATTTACTCCTCCTGCTAGATTTACTTTTATTCTTCATACCCTTGCCCAGAGGAAGTGATCATCACTCAGGACTTGGAATATTTCCATGGGTGGGGTTTAAATATGACAATGAGAAGAAAGAGAACTTTTGCCCTTGGACACAGACAATGTTGGCCCCAAAGCTCAGGATGTCTAGTTTGTGGCAAGGAGAAATATAAACTCCCTGTGAAATTTTTACACTGATCTCACTGAGCTTTATCAGAAAAACTGTGTAAAATGTGGAAGTTTGTAACATTTCAGTGCTTTATCACATCATGCCCACATATACAAACAGTATCACTGTATGTGAATGAACTAATAGTAAACAATTTCTCTTCATCCTTTATAGTGTTATTTACATTTTGTGTGTGTGCTTATAGCATATATAGAAGAAATATATCCAGGAAATCAATTTTGCCAAGTGGTTAAGTGTCAGAGTTCTGCAGTGAAATTTCTTGGGTTTGAATAACTGTAGAGCCTTTTACTAATTGTGTGATCTTAGCAAGTTACTTAGCCAAAGTTCTTCATCTCTAAAGTGGAAATAAAAGTATCTGTTCACAGAATTGTTGTGAAGATTAAACATTTTTATTAGTGCAAAAGGTTTAGCCAAGCACCTAGCATACAAGTACTAAAATATCAGTTGCTGCGTATGTATGTGTGTGAAAAGAGATTTCAAGGTAGAAGCCCACAGGCCAGGTTTGGCTTCAGATGTGTTTTGCTTGGCTCCTCCTAAGTGAGTGTGTATGAGTGTGCATATGTTTAATTAATGACCAACATGTAAAACACAATAAATTTTAAATTAAAATATGGATGTTCAGCTGCTGAGGGAATGGGCAGGGAGAGGCAAAAGGTGAGGCGTTAAAGAATTAAAGATACGGCAAGAGAAATGTATATTCCTTTGTGACAACAATCAACAGGGGAGGAGTAGAACAGCTCGCTGCAGCACATGCTTTCATTTTATACCCTACCAGGTTCTCGCACTTCCTTTACTTGCCTGGCCACTACTGCCATCTAAGTTCATGACCCCTGGCCTACAAGCATCCATTAACTTAGCATATATGGAGAGTTCATTCACACATAAATGAAAGTCATATTTAAATAGAGTATCAAGTACCAAAATGTTTTCTATTATGCCTGCCTCTAATGAAAATAACAATGAATTGCATTCCATTCCTTTTGCATTTTCCTAAACCCTATATTGTTTACTGTAATATATATAAGGAATAAGTAAACCCATTACATGTGATTGTATCAGGGGCCCTGCTGCAAGTACAGACATGGGCTTTGAGACAGCTATTTTTTCAGTAACAGTGGTTCTCAAATATATTTGCTTTAGCTAGGGGAGACCTTTTTTGAAAAGAAAAAAAATATTGATATTGTAAATATATGAAACAAGTAGTATAAAGCCTGGACCCCTTGGCTTCTGCAGCCTGACATACACAGGATTGTAAGGTCATACCAAAAAATTTTAGGAAACAGATCTAATCCCACTGCTTTACAATACAATCAAGGAAACTGAGGCAAAGTCAAATAATAAACTGGTAGCAAAGCCTGGACCATTTTTCAGGAATTGGTTCTCCTAACTGTGTTTACACCAGAGCCCAAAGCAGTCACCCAGGAGGTTGATAATCTAGTAGTATACCAGATTTACTCTTTGTGACTTGTGAGAACTGACTATTAAATTTTTAGGAAACTTGCAAGCCAGTTGACTTCATATTGGCCATGTTGAACCTGACTGCAATCAGCGTCAGAGCCCCCCACATGTAACTCCATAACCTTATTAAACTCACTTTTGTTCTTTTTTGTTTGTTTGTTTTTTGAGTCAGGGTCTTGCTCTGTCACCAAGGCTGGAGTGCCGAGGTCCAATCTCTGCTAACTGCAACCTCTGCCTCCTGGGTTCAAGGAACTCTCGAGCCTCAGCCTCCATAGTCACTGGGATTACAGCCATGTAATCCCACCATGTCTGGCTAATTTTTGTATTTTTAGTAGAGACAGAGTTTCACCATGTTGGCAGACTGGTCTCGAACTCTTGGCCTCAAGTGATCTGCCCTCCACAGCCTCCCAAAGTGCTGGGATTATAGGAGTGAGCCACTGCGCCTGGCCTAAACTTTTTTTTTTTTTAATTAAAAAAAAATTAATCCATGTAATTGAAAAAGAATTATACTTTCCACGTAACATATATTAAAACATTTGAAATTCTTTCCATTTTTAAAATATACAAAATATCACACCACACAAAGAAATATAAAGTATACTATGAAAGTGTAAATTATTAAAATTTTACAAACACAACCACTGCTTGAGATGTTGACATTAGGCCAAGTTAGGCATCTTCACAGGGTACATAAATAATTAAGTGTTTGTCCTTGTACCCGCTTCTAGAGATTTGAGAAATTTCATAAAAAGTATGAAGAAGGCCAGGCGCGGTGGCTCAAGCCTGTAATCCTAGCACTTTGGGAGGCCGAGACGGGTGGATCACAAGGTCAGGACATCGAGACCACCCTGGCTAACATGGTGAAACCCCGTCTCTACTAAAAAATACAAAAAACTAGCCGGGCGAGGTGGCGGGCGCCTGTAGTCCCAGCTTCTCGGGCGGCTGAGGCAGGAGAATGGCGTAAACCCGGGAGGTGGAGCTTGCAGTGAGCTGGGATCCGGCCACTGCACTCCAGCCTGGGGGACAGAGCGAGACTCTGTCTCAAAAAAAAAAAAAAAGAAAGAAAAGAAAAGTATGAAGAAAACCAAGCCAGACTCTTAGGAGTTACAGAATAAATCTACACATAAATGTGGACTTCTTACTACGTAAAAGACACTAAGTTTTATAGAAGATACATACAATTACAGTAAAGTCTCAGCATCCAGAGCTCTTAGGAAATTAATCATTCTGGATGGGCACAGAGTCAGGGAGATGGAACTTTATTGAGCACCTGTTGTGTGCCAGGTACTATGCAAAACATAAAATATTTTTTCATCCATTCTTCATAGGTCCTATGAGATAGGTATTATTATTCTCATTTTACCAATAAGGAAATCGAAGCTAAGAGAGTTTAGTCACTTGGCCAAAGTCTTATATTAAGTATCAAAGTGGGAATTCAAGACCAAGTTGGTCTGATTTCAAAATATGTGCTCATCCAAATATCCAGCATTGCCTCTTCAGGTTTCTACCATTTTAGGCAAGAATTTTCTGAAAAGGTGCTGCATATTACCCTGTTTTAAGCAGGACATATCTTTCTTGATAATTAAACATCAATTAATATCTTTAGGCTTCTAAGTGCTTAGGGCCTCCTATTTGACTTGGCATGGGAAAGAGGAGCTCTGGGAATGCCCTATTTTTTTTTAATTCAACAATCTACCATTTTATCCTTTCATAGTTAGTTGTAATTATTAATTGTTTGTCTAATATTTGCTTTCTTCCCAGCTCTAGAATTTGCTATTTTATTTTACTATGAGTCTTTCCAAGGGAGTATTAAGTAGTCATTAAGAAGAATGAAAAAAACTGTTAAGTACAGATAAGCAACATCTCCAAACAAAACATGAGTAAAAGACAAGATGCAGAACAGTAAATACCATGTACTATCATTGATGGAGAAAGAGAAAAACAGATGAAAAAGAGAATAGAAAAGAAAAACTGAGGAGGTAACAAATACTTCTAAATTGGGGCTAAGCTATTGCTAGAAATACCTTTAAGGATCTGGCAAGATAAGGCTGGGTATGATGGCTCACGCTTGTAATCCCAGCACTTTGGGAGGCCGAGGCAGGAAGATTGTTTGAGCCTAGGAGTTCAAAACCAGCCTGGGCAATATGGCAAAACCCGTCTCTACAAAAAATACAAAAATGAGTTGGGCATGGTGGTATGTGCCAATGGTCCTAGCTACTCCGGAGGTTGAGGTGGGAGGGTCACGTGAGCCCAGGGTGGTCAAGGCTATAGTAAGTCCTAATCGTGCCACTGCACTCCAGCCTGGGCAACAGAGTGAGACACTTTCTTAAAAATTAAAAAAGAAGGAATCTGGTAAACAGAAAAAAAGGAGAATCTGGCCAGGTACAGTGGCTCATGCCTGTAATCCCAGAACTTTGGGAGGCCAAGGTGGGTGAATCACTTGAGGTCAGGAGTTCGAGACCAGACTGGCCAACAAGGTGAAACCCCATCTCTACCAAAAAATACAAAAATGTAGCCAGGCATGGTGTCAGGCACCTGTAGTCCTAGCTACTCAAGAGGCTGAGACAAGAGAATTGCTAGGACCCAGGAGATGGAGCTTGCAGTGAGCCAAGATCAGGCCACTACACTCCAGCCTGGGCCACAGAGCGAGACCATCTCAAAAAAAAAAAGCAATGGAACATTTGTTTTCTCTGTGTAAGCTTCTGTACTCTTTTTTTCACTTGTTACACTACATATATATATGTATGCAATTAACAAAATGAAAAAAAATTTAATATATCATGATGGCCCTGAAAAACCAAAGAAAGTTTTGGAATTTTCAGGTTCTAAGCAATATATGGGGGAATGACTATCTTAGAAGTTCATTATGTAAGCTTGCAAGCTTCGTTTCATTCTCCAGGATGCTCAAAGCACAGTTCCTACCTGCTTTTCAACTGTGTTCATATTAGCCCAGTATGAATATTTAAAACAAAGTCCTCTAATTTCACATCATTTATAGTATAGCTAGAGAGACTATATGTAAATGTACAGGTTAAATAAAAGATGTAAATAACCGCTCTCTTACAAAAGTAGAAGTCTACAAATCAGTACATGTGTTGTTAGTTATAATACATCCAGGAGTATGTTATTTGGTTAAAAGAGCAGGTTGGGCCAAGATTCTTAGACTAAGGAGAATATCAAAAGGCAAAGAGAAGACACCATTCCAAATGGGTGGGAAAGCACAAATAAAAGTATAATAATCCCAGCACCTTGGGAGACCAAGGCAGGAAACTCAACAGCTTGAGCCCACGAGTTTGAGATCAGCCTGGGTAACAGAGTGAGATCCCATTGCTACAAAAAAATAAAAAATCAGCCAGGTGTGGTGGTGCATGACTGTGGTCCCAACTACTCAGGAGGCTGAGGTGGGAGGATTATTTTGAGCCTGGGAGGTTGAGGCTGCAGTGAGCCATGATCATGTCACTGCTCTCCAGCCTAGGCAAGAGAAAGAGATCCTGTGCTTTAAAAAAAAAAAAAAAAGTAAGTGTAAGGATGCACTGTTCCTTGGATAGATGCAAGATATTAATTAATAAGACATGAGATTAGAAAGAGAATATACAGGCAAACTGCAGAGGCCTTGAAATTTGGACTTCAAGTTTCTGAACACAATAGTTAAGTAACAGAAGTTATGTTTCATCTAGGAATGGTGTACAGAATGCAGCAGAAAACAGACATCGAAGCCAGAAGTATTAAATTAGGGGATTTGTTTGTATTCAAATATTCCCCTAGAACGTAAGCTCTAAGAACGAGGAATTTCATCAGTTTTATATTCGTTTATACTGCATGCATTTACACTTGAAACTACAGTAGACACTAACAGGAAATGGATAGCCCATCACAGAGCATGAGGACCTAAACTAGGTAATTGTGAGAAATAAATTAACAATTTAGAGTTTTGTTTTCTGTTTTAAAGAATCTACGAGAACTGATGCCTAAATTAATTTTAGTTCTAAGGGAAAAGAAGCTAATTAGAAGATTTCTAGTTGCAAAAATGGTGAAGGCAGAGATATAATTTGATATTTATATTTGTACCAATACATGTACTATACAGTTAAAATATTTCTACCTAAAAATATTTTCTGAAATTGAAAATGGCTGAACACTAAAATTAAGCTCTATCTTCAATTCTCTACCATATACTGCTGACTAGCATCACATCCAACAGCATATGGCTTCACCACTCATCTCTAAACTAGTCATGTCATTCCCCTTACAGAGCCTACTTTTGCCTTGCATTATGGAGATGTTATATGTAATCTATACATTTGACCAGGGGATCATCTATCCTGTCAGATGGGAATGGGCATCCCTCCAGAATGCCTGGCATACCCAACGAGCAAATGTAAGAGATCTCTCAAACAAACTCTACAATCTGCCAGATTTCTACAACAGAATATCCTTCTTACTTAGGTCCCAAGTTCAGTATCTCTGAATTAGACCATAACACATTCTTGCCAAAACCGCTGCCACCCTGTTTCAACTTTTTGTTAATGAACTATTAAGCCTCCCACTCATCAAGGCTTGAAAGCAAATTCATGCCTACTTCACCACTATATTCCTACCATGATTAGCATGCTGCCACATATTCAGAAATGTTGAAAAATTTGGATGAATGAATGAACACAAGATGAATAAATGAACGATTACAGTAAGACAGAAGTTTCTGGGCTAGGGAGATGAATTCAGTAGATGCTTCCATTGACTGGTACCTCAGCAGCGATGGCAGGCATTGCTAACCGAGTACAGAGTTTTTTCTTTTTTCTTCTGGCCCACCTCAGACTCTCAAAGCATTCATCAACCATCAGTCTAAATTCACCCACAAGATTAAATATATCTGTCATCCCAGAATTATACCTTTTTTTAACATTCCAAATTGGTATCATTTAAAAAGCTTTTCCAGGTAAGCACAAGGAAAACATTTAAAACATCACTGAAGTCTAAAAAAAAACCTACAAAACTGTGAAAACTTAATTCTAAAATATTCTCTTCAATCGTATTGAAAATGGTTTAAAAAAAAAATCCCTAGTATACTGCGAGCACTAAAGTACTGGATAAGTAAATGTAAACTAAGGAGCTCATGCATTCTCCATGATGGATTCAGCACACAAATGTTACATGCTTTCAAGGAAAACACAGTATCATATCTAAGAGATCAGCAATGAACTCTCTCAAGAAAAGTCTTATCTTTGTTCCCTTTCAAGACATCTCCCTATGTCTCAACTTCCCTTGCATTGCAGATTAATTTTTCTCAAAATAAAAGTAAATATCAAACACTGAAGAGTCATAAATCATATAAAAAGTTATTACATTTTTTCTAGAAATACAAAGCTGCTATCCCAAGCACAATAATATGTATATATATTTAAAGATTTTTAACAATTAGTTTCAGGCGGGTGCTGTGGCTCACGCCTGTAATCCCAGCACTGAGGCAGTTGGATCACTTGAGGGCAGGAGTTCAAGACCAGCCTGGACAACATGGTGAAACCCCATCTCTACTAAAATATAAAAATTAGTCAAACATGGTGGCAGGCGCCTGTAATCTCAGCTACTCGGGAGGCTGAGGCAAGATAATTGCTTGAATCCGGGAGGCAGAGGTTGCAGTGAGCCCAGATCATGCCTGGGCAACAGAGCAAGACTCTCTCTTAAAAAAAAGAAAAAATTTCATCTTAATAAGATGAAGATCCAGTTTTTCACGTACTATAACTTGAACTCCTAGCTGAAGACAAAATTAACTGTTGTCTGATGTTTCTAAGAATTTTTTAAAGAAATTACATCTTTTAAAAAATAAGAGATCCGACGATAAAGTGGGTTTACACATTTCAGATGGTAAGCTGTTTTGGCTCATTTTGTTTTGTTAAGTTATGTTTTACTAGTGCTTGAACATGATAAACAAATACAAACTACTATGAAAACTTAAAGGCTACAATATTTGCAAATGCTTTCACATCCTTTTTAGATAGTCCAAAGCCTACTGCTTTAAATACAATTAACTATAACCTGAAAGTTTAGCTTCAAGGCACATTTAGACTATATCTTCACAATATTAAAACAACTGATCAATGAAGTCAATGTGTTTGGGGGGCAGTAAAAGTCAAATGAGACGTTTCATGCTGTTGTACACAAAATAACCAGCTGACTGAAGCTGTGAATCAGTCATTTAATCTTAGAAGTAAAATTCTTATGCAGTCTTAGAGAACAAGTCATTCTTACAAATTACTTGGCAATCACACATTTTAAATACAGCCTCTCAAATTGCTAGCTTTTCTTAATGACACACAAGTCATAAAATAATCTGCATAGTTTTCTTTTTATTCTAGATTCTCTCTCTAGAAACATATATGTCATCAACTAAACAAAATCTCTTTTTAAAATAAGAAAGAAAATACAACAACTTGCCGTATTTGTGCATTCCAAACAAACTACAGGAGTGTGAGCTGGCGCAGCCAATGCCAAATGTGTTCCACATGGTTACTAGGCAGTAAGTTTTGAAAAAGGCAGAGAAAATCTGACACTTAGGGTTTCTAAATGAATACAGTGCACTACATTCACTCTCAGTTATGATTCCGGATGCACAGTTTAATAGTGATTAAAACTTACAGAACTGCACAGAGCCTAATGTCAGGATGATTCCAAGTCCTTCAACATCATATGAATATCCCAGGTCAAATATAACATGACACTAAAGGTCTGGAAGCAAAGTGGATGACCTGAAACTGTATTTTAACAGATCTCATTGACTCCTCTTTTCAATGAGTGTGGGACAGACACAGCAGTTTGAACAGTAACAATGGCTGTTAAGGTAAAGCTTAATCCCAAACATGTAAGCATAAAACTACATTCTTCAAAAAGATTTTAGAGTGTATTTTATTAAATCCTGAAATGCATGTCCTGGTACATTTCTATATAAATTTGATTTACAAATTCCAGTGAAAATCTGCCACAGCTGGCAGAATAAATTACTGCAATAAATCATTATTAAATAACTGTAAATCTTTGTAATGACATAAAGCCTAACTTTTAAAAGTATGCAGAAGTGAACATTTGGTTCAAGAAAAGCACTCTTCACACGGGAAAGCAAATTACAAAACTTACCATGCCAACACTACAATGTGATTCAGTGACTAAACAGGGAAATAAAATTCACATAAATAGTACTTAAATCTACAGTGGAGTTGTGTTCACTATTGCATCAAAACAAATTGTATGGCAAGGGGTAAACAGATTCAAGTTTTTAACAGTATCAATCACACTGCCAACGGGTAAGTCTTACATGTACAGATGCATCCAATATTTTGTTAGACAATAAAAGCATATTCCAGGTATCAATCAGCAAGCCCAGTTTGTCCCTTCTCTGAAGCTTCATAAATATTTCTTTAAAATAATCTATTTTTCCACCACCACCCTCTCTTCCATATAGAACACCATCCTACTTCAAAATAAACATTAAAAATGTCTATACAGAGTTCTATGCTTTTTGATGCGGAGCAGATGGGTAGTTACAGTAATCCATTACTTTAGATATCACTTGAAGTGAATCACACTGAATGTCTGTGCCTTACTGAGTGCTCCAAAGCCTCCATATGTCAAAGTGCAGACACTTAGTACTTGTGTCACAACCAACGGGGTCCATCGCTCCAGCCCAGACGGGCTCCAGCAAAGCGAGAGGCCTCAGAGTGCCTGCTTACAGCCTGTGATTGCTGCCCCTGCCTCTCAGGAAGGGTAAATTATTAACCGACACTCTCAGAACTGTCTAAAATAAACTCATTAGAACTGTTAGTCTACAGAATATGTCACACTGCCAGTTGGTAAAATCTTTGTCCAAGGTATCACTGCCTACTATTGTTTGTATTTATCTTCAGCTCACAGTCAGTCATCATAAATCAAATGTCCCTGAGTGCCATTTCTACCTGTTTTCCTACTTGCCAAACCCCAGTTCCCTAAAGTATCACTGGATAAGAACCTTTGCCTCCTACGCCAAGTGCAGAATTTATCAGTACACGAGTCTGATTCAGGAAAGCTGCCCCCAACCCAACAAACTTGCAAACTGAGCTGTCCGATATAATAAAGAGCAAAGGTCATTGCTATTTTAATCCAGATCAAAATGTTTTTGTAAACACAAATGGGAGGGTCTTTCCCCCACACCATATTTCATTTTCCAATTATAGGTTCAGTTACAAGTTCAAATAGCCATCTCTTTTTCTTTTTTTTTTTTTTTTCCTCTTTTCTTTTTGAGACAGAGTCTCGCTCTGTCACCAAGGCTATAGTGCAGTGGCACGATCTCGACTCACTGCAAGCACCACCTCCCAGGTTCAAGCGATTCTCCTGCCTCAGTCTCCTGAGTAGCTGGGATTACAGGCACCCACCACCATGCCCAGCCAAGTTTTATAATTTTAGTAGAGGCAGGCTTTCACCATCTTGGCCAGGCTGCTCTCGAACTCCTCACCTCAGTTGATCTGCCCGCCTCAGCCTCCCAAAGTGCTGGGATTACAGGTGTGAGCCACCGTGCCCGGCCCCAGCCATCTTGTTTTCAATATGCAGCAACTGATACATTAAGGTAATTATTAAATGCATCCACCCAGGAAGCACTTGAGGGCCACAGTCAGGTATTTCTTCCCAACAAGATACTTCCCCCTTCACCTCCACTTCCAATCTACACAAAGCCATTCTCCGCATATCGCCCACTCTCATGGGAGAGCAAAGCATCTGTTCTATGGCCTCAAAACCTGACACATTCCACACCAAATAAATACACCAGAAAAAGGATATCTGACTCTGTAAAAAGGTATAAACATCTAGAAGTTATGTGTGGAAACAACTGAAAATATTTCCAAATAAGCAACAGTTCAAAAGAAGAGAGCAAGACAGCATGAGAGGTGACATGGCCTCAAAAGGAGGGAGGCAGAAGCACACAGGGATGCAGGAAAACAGTCCACAGGAGACCCAGGGGACTGAAGAGAATGCATAATCGGTGAACAAAAGGAAAGGAGGCTGTGGGGGGAAACCACCTCAGAACATACCCTATTGACAGAAAAGGGCAGGAGTCTAGATTACAAGAGTAGGTGACATAAAATTTTAGCTACATTATCCAGGAAAAGTAGTCAAAAGATGAAAACGTCAACCATTGCTGTGCTTAACCATTAGGGTAATATCCCTATGCTAACTATGTGATTATATGACAAAAAGGGATGACCCCCTCCTTTCTTCCCCATCCCACCGTTCCATGTCCCTAAGCTACCCAGTCCATTCCCAGGGTTCAGTACTACCTCTTGACGGCTAATAAATTTCTATATTCGGCCTAGATCTCCCTTCTCCACTATGAATGCACTCCTATCATTTCCGGGGCAGTGTCTAATAGAAACTTCAAACTTGACATCTTCTCAAGTGTCTGTCTTATTACTTCTCAAATCTGCTCCTCCTCCAGGGCTGCCCACCTCAGTAAATGGCACCATCTGCTATTGAGGGCTTGGAAAATGATTTTCTCCATTTATAAAAGACCATTTTATCCTTCTCCGCTTTTCTTAGGAGTGTTTCCTTGGAGACATCGTGAATCTGAGTCCTTACTCTAACCTTTGGAACAGAGATAAATCTCTCTAAGGATTAAATTCAGTCTCCAGTTTTTAAAATGTAGAGATAAGTCTAAGTCATGTGCCAAACCAACTCTAGATATGTAAAAAACAAACCTCTGGGATTAGTTCAAGTGTCTCTCATGAGATGTACATAAGACTATCACAAGGGACAACCCTTTGTCTCTCAAAGGGATGAGAAGTTATTATGAATATACTTTCTTCTGCTGTTCTGTATTAACTGTGATTTTGTCCCCAACTTCATAGCCACTTTTGAGATATGTTATATACCTGCAAAATCTTTTTATGCCTACTCAATAATAAATTATATTCTCTCTCTCTTCTCTGTGGATAATAAGTATTTTTTGTTGACATGATTATTTTATTTCCCCAACTACCTCTCCCTGCCCCTCTGACACCCTACATGCAGTCAATCTCCACATCTTTCTAGTTTATCTCCTAAGTATCTCTGGATCTATCCTCCATTCCTCTCTCTATTACTCTGGTACAGACTATCATATTTTGACAGTTGAAACAGTCTCCTACCTCAGCTTCTTGGAGTCACCTTTTTCTCCCTTCCAATACATTCTTCAAATTGCAGCTGAGTTTCCAAAATCATTTAAGAGGACCCTGTTAAGATTTGATCTCTGCTAACCTAACCATCTTATCAGCTTCTCACAGTGATCACAGATATTCTCTCTGCTCCAGTCATTCTTTCTTTGCTTTAAAGCTTTTATTTTCCTTATTCCTGAACCTCTCCCTTGCCTTCAGAGATGGTTTCTTAAACTAGACCTAGGCCGGGCGCAGTGGCTCATGCCTGTAATCCCAGCACTTTGGGAGGCTAAGGAGGGGAAATCACAAGATCAGGAGATCGAAACCATCCTGGCTAACACAGTGAAACTCCGTCTCTACTAAAAATACAAAAAAAAAAAATTAGCTGGGCATGGTGGCGGGCGCCTGTAGTCCCAGCTACTCGGGAGACTGAGGCAGGAGAATGGCATGAACCCAGAAGGCGGAGCTTGCGGTGAACCGAGATCACGCCACTGCACTTCAGCCTGGGCAACAGAGTGACTCCATCTCAAAAAATATATATATATATACCTAGACCAAAGAAGGTAATTATCTATTCCTAAAGCACCCTGTACTACTTCCCAACACCTGTAATTATTTAATTTCTATCTTCCTTATGGGTCAATAAGCACCATGATGGTAGAGCTCTTTGAACCTATATCCCCAGTGCCTAGTACAGACTCAATAAATACTTCTGATTGAATGTTCCAACATACTAGCCATGAAAGTAGACAAGCAGCTTAAAAGCTATTTAAAAGCATGTAGATTTACCTAATTTATTATACATATTTACCATGATCTTAAATCTCTTGCTATATAGTACAACATCTTGAATCCTGTCATTTTCTAACTAAATAGGAAACGATTATCTGAAGAATCAGAATTCCCCATCACCACTGCTTTCTGGCTACCACCAGTGTCCAGCTTATCAAGACAGAGATGAACTCACTCATGCCCTGGCGCTTGAGTCCAATAAACCCTTGAGCAATTCCTCAACAACTGTCGAACATGACAAATAGAAATGTGAGAAATATCTGTCAAAAGCTTGGAGATATTTCTTAGGACCTAACACAATTACATTCCTACATTTCCTTTAAGTCCCTTTCTCAAAACTCCATTGTTAACAACATCATTAACAATGGATCACAAACAATTTTACTGTTTCCAACAATTAATGACTGCCTACTATATCCCTGGTACAATGGTAGCAAAGCAACCCTTGATTTAAAAAAAAAAAAAAAAAAAAAAAAAGCATACTTGCAAGGTCGCATCAATCAAGTTCAATCAATCAAGTTCATTCTGTTATTCAAAAACAAAATTAATTGCAACAATCCATTATAATGAAGTCTTATAAATTACAATTTTTTATGCAACCAAACAGCTTTTTGTTCCTTTACAGTATTTAGAGAGTTTGGTGATAACTTTATTCAACAAATTACGAACACAAAGCAAGGTACGTTTTCTACGTCTACCCTAAAAAATTACCACTAATTTAGTGGCTTAAACACAAAGTTCTTATCTTACAGTTATATTGGTCAGAAGCCTGACAGGTCCTACTGGGCTAAAGTCAAGGTGTCAGCAGTGCTGCCATCCATTTAAGAGGCTCAAAAAGAGAATCTGCTTCCTTGTATTTCTCAGCTTCTATCCGCCACCAGCATTCCTTAGCTTAGGGCCCAGCTGCTCCATCTTCAAAGCCAGCAATGTTGGAGCTCTCTTACCATTCTTCCGTGGTCATCTCTCTCTGACCACAGCTGGGAAAAGTTCTCAGCTTTTAATGATTCATGTGATTAGATTGGGTCCACCTAGAAAATCCAGGATTATCTCCCTCATCTCAAGGTCCTTAACATTAGCCACATTTGCAAAGTCCCTTTTCTTTTCTTTTTTTTGAGATGGAGTTTCACTCTGTCGCTCAGGCTGGAGTGCAGTGGTGCCATCTTGATTCACTGTAACCTCTGCCTCCCAGATTCTCCTGCCTCAGCTTCCCGAGTAGCTGGGACCAGGCGCACACCACCACACCCGGCTAATTTTTTTATTTGTAGTACAGACAGGGTTTCACCATATCGACCAGGCAGTTCTCAAACTCCTGACCTCATGATCTGCCCGCCTTGGCCTCCCAAAGTGCTGGGATTACAGGCATTAGCCACCGCGCCCAGCCGAAAGTCCCATTTCTTATGTAAGATATATATTCACAAGTTCTTAAAAGTTGGACATGCTTGGGTGGCCATTATTCCATTGACCGCACAAGACATACAAAAATTTTAGGTTAGCATTCTTACACTGAGAATTAATAGCATTTCTAATTATACGGTATTTAAAATCTGCCAATTTAATATAAGGCTAAGGCACAATATATCCATCAATCTTATCATCACAATCAAAAACCTTTGAAGAATCAACTGGTTTTATTTATACTCACAGATGTAAAATTAAATCAACCTTTTAAAAAATATTATTTAAATTCTGTTTCATTTGAATGGGAAAAGTATTCTACAGTCAAAGTTCATGTTTTTGTTATAAACACAGATTCCTAAGGAAATTTGTTCTGATTTTACCAGTGACAAATTCCAGGAAACTAATTCATTTAAAGTGGGTTATAACACTTAACCTCATGGTTATCATTTTCAGTTCACACCAAAAAGCAACGTAGAGAAATGGATTACAAGTTACTACTCCAACAGCTGGCTATAATCTCACACTTTTATAGTAAGAAAGATACGATTTTACACAAAAATCTAGGCAATTGGAATTGAGGCTTATTTCATTCATTGCTTTTACTATTTTTGTACTTTGTTATGATAAGGATCTTTTTCCACAGAACTCAAGGACCACAAATTAATTTTGTTTTATTCAAGAACAGTATGTTTTCGGTATAGATATTAGAAAGGACTTTAATGGAAAGTATAGTAAGTTTTAAGACTTCAGGAGGAGAAAAACCACCAAATATATTTTCCTTAATTTTTTTACTCTGAAATCTTACCATCTTGATAGAATATAAGTTTATAAACTGAAATGGAAATTATCAGTATCTATATGAATCAGTGTTAAATCCCTCAAAATACATAGGAAGAAAAAAGGAATACTAAACATAGCTTGAAAACAAATCAAGAGAATAATCATTCTTAACCATGCCATTTATATATAATTCCGTTTTATTGGTATCTATTTTAAATCTGTGAAGGCATTCTACAATCACAATTGAAGGTAGACATCACATAAATATCATAGACTAGCTCAATTTCTGGGGACAGAAACTCTTATGGGCTAAGTATTCTCTGAACTTTCTTTGCAGTGAGAATGTATAAGAAATATCTATAGTGATACTTCCATGGGGGAAGGCAGGGCAGGAGAGGGCCCTATTAAAGACCATCTAAGTATACCACCAAGTACTCAGCTTCATTTTAAAACTAAGCCAAAAAAGACAAATTCAGTGTAACCTCCTCAAGGTGAGTAGTATTTTTCAAAATGTCACTGCTGTTCAGCAACTCTCAGAAAAATGTACTCACACTATTGGGTGGAATATAAATAGCGAAGTCATTTAATAATTTGTACATCCATATATTGGGTCTAAATCATGCATTTTCAATAGGGGTGAAAAAATTTAGATATTACAATGGTTTATGGTCCTTTAAAGTTCAACCCTACCAGACAAAATCTTATTCTTAGGATGTAATGAGGGCCTGGCGGGGAAGAAGGTTAGATAAAATGCCTAAAAAGGCTCCTTAGGCCCTGATAGTGAAAAAAGGGTCCAATCCAGGATAAATCCAAGCCTGGTTAGCAACTACAGGGATATGAATATCAGGAGATCCCCAGCAGTCTGCTTTAAGTCCATCTGCTCCTACAGCCAACACCTCCACCAGTTCTAAGGCATCTCTAAGGATAACCCAGTTGGACCATGTAAGAAATCAACAAAAATCATCACAGTCCATTGAGTCATTTGTGAACTCACCAAAGGTATATCTAACCACAGAGAAGGTGGCAAGGGAAATTAATTTAAATTGTGTTTGAATTCTAATGAACAGAAAACAAAGTTGCTGACAGGAAATGTGGGGAGGAGAGGGAAGCAGGGGAAAAAATAATGAGTGCTACAGCATTTCTTTAAAAAAAGAAAGAAAGAAAAAAGAAAAGAAAGAAAAGTAGGTAACACTGAACCAAGTAGTTCTGTTATCCCTTATCCCCACTTAAGAATTTTCAGGGCCAGGTGCAGTGGCTCACACCTGTCATCCCAGCTCTCTGGGAGGCTAAGGCAGGAGGACTGCTTGAGCCCAGGAGTTTAAGACCAGCCTGGAAAACACAGAGAGGCCCCGTCTCTACAAAAAAAAAAAACAAAACTTAGCTTGGTGGCACATGCCTGTGGTCCCAGCTACTTGGGAGGCTAAGGCAGGAAACTCACTTGAGCCCGGAAGGTTAAGGTTGCAGTGAGCCATGATTGTGCCACTGTACTCCAGGCTGGGAGACACAGTAAGACCCTGTTTCAAAAAAAAAAAGTTTTCACATGTGGGTATGAAAAGATGAAGAAAAAATATTTCCAGTATAGAGGTAAGCAATAGTCGGCTGCAATTTCAGAGGTAATTCCATTTGTTTTACTCTTGATGCTGAAAAATTAATATTATGACTATAGCAACCATATGCTCTGATTCTCCACAACAATCCCAATTTCATATAATTGTATTCTTCCTCTTCAAGAAACTGATTCTAAAATACAAAACCATGATATAAGCTAAGATTTTCCAAACAAACAAATCAATACCAGAAAATCCATTGTTAAGACTCTTATGCTTTTGAGGGAGAGGGAGTCAGAAAAGGAAACCACTCTATTTAATTTATAAAGCAACATACTTGTAAGTTCAGGATTCTAGTTATGGAAGTTGGAAAACCAAATAATAAATGATGGATGTCTTTACCAATCTATATTTATTTATGGCTTAATTATTCAGTACTCATAATTACACCAGGGCTCCCTTAAATAATATTTTTGATGAACAGAAATAACTCACATTTCAGACCATGACACTCAACTGTCTTACGTTCCACCTAACTACAAAGGCCCACGTTTGAGGAATTAGTGCTCTGTAACTGACAAAATTGAAAATGCTACCAAGTTACATGTAAATGGTGCAGGAGAGTAATCAATCCATAAATAAGGCAATAGAAGTAAAATTTATCATGGTACTCAAAGTATCAAAAATTAAAAAGAATGAACATGGCAAGTAGCAAAACCTTTTAGCCAAGAAGAACCAACAGAGTCGCCAACGTCAGTTTCAGAATGTTAAGATAAAGGACAGGGTAGGTTAATTTAGAATAATGATATTTGTGAGATGAAAAGAACCCATGCTCCAGGAAGCAAACTCTTCACTCTGGAAGGTGAGGGTTGATCCTCTATGTTTTCATGGACATCATCAAGTTGGTGCCATCCAAGGCCATATGGAAGTACATCACCTTCTGGAATTTTATATGAGGTGTGAAGGAGGAAGTATTTGAGACGAAATGCCAGAAGGGGCGGATGTAGGAAATACAATCATCTTGTACAAAATGCCTTTGAACACTATCCAAAGACATCCAGAGATCTTTACCCACCCTATCCCAAAATGTTTTTCTCTTTCCTAGTAAAATGGTATTTCAAAAAAACAAAGAAAATGGAAGTTGCAAGTGGGAATGAATCAAAGCCCACAATCCACTTCAAAACCCCTGCATGTGTACGTTACAGAAACGGGAGATGAGTATCCAGAGAGGTACCAATGGATTTCCCACTTTTGGAAACTCAACACCAACAGCAGCTCCCAGGAAAATAACACGAAGTAGCCTACAGCTACCCCATTTGTCTCCTCAATTTTCTATTTTCACTTTTGTGCTCCTGGTTTTGCTATTTGTTCTCCAAAGTAACAGAGACAACAAGGAACAGAGTCTGGCTTCAAGAGGAAAGAGAAAGATAACCTGACCGCTTAAGGTCCTCTGCCAACTTCTGTATTCCATAGAACATATTCTGAGATGACTGTTTAGCATTAAAAAGTACCCCCTTTGTATATAGCACTGTAATAAAATAACAGTAATGATAACAATAATGAAGAGGCCTTACATCTAGTGCCTTATACCTTACTTAAAGTGCTTTAATGACTTTAATGGATTGAAGCATCCCTATGAGATCAAAGGCAGATACTATCATTTCCAGTGTACATAATAGAAAATCAAGGAAGAAAGGTTAAGTGACTTGACCAAGCCTTACTCATCAATACAGTGATGTTCTGATCATAGTTAAGGGGCTGCTAGTCCCTGCGCTGCTTAGATGGTCACTCAGCTCAATCTGTAGTCGAACCCAAAACAGCTCTCTAGCTGAGAGGTTATGGTGACAGGGCTTTAGAAAAAGATCCATTTAAACTTTGTTAGCAAAGGGCTCTAGAGAATGTCAGAAGACAAACTGATTTTTATAGAGAGCAATTCCGTTCCCTTCCATTTTTGTGGTCCATACCCCCACAAAATAGTACAATGCAAAATCACCTTCAGGGTCAGGCATGGTGGCTCATGTGTATATGCCCAGCATTTTTGGAGGCCAAGACAGGAGTATTGCCTGAGCCCAGAACCTAGGAAACATGACAAAACCCCATCTTTACAAAAAATAAAAAAGTTAGCTGGTCATAGTGGCATGCACCTATGGTCCCAGCTCCATGGGAAGCTGAGGCAGGAGGATCATTTTAGCCCAGGAGGTTGAGGCTGCAGTGAGCTGTGTTCGCACCACTGTACTCCAGCCTGAGTGACAGAGCAAGACGCTGTCTCAAAAAAACAAAAAAACCATCATCACCTTCAGATGATAGTGATTTTATATGAAGTTAGAAAACAAATAAAATATACAGCATGAAGGGGTCAAGAGGGAGAACCTATCATTCAGGTCCTCTCCAGGCTAGTGGTGAGTGGCAGAAAACTACACAGCATGTTACTTTCCAGTGATACAATCCAACCTTCCTAACATCCCATTCATTCTGCTAAAAATGAACACAACACACCCAGCGAAAGAATGCTCAAGTACCATGTCACAAACGGTGGCAACATCATCTTTAACCAAGGCCTAATGTTTGAAAACTATTGAGAGCTATATATGCACTGGTGTCCACCAGGCCCTCCTGCTGTACACTGATCACTCCCTCCTGGAAGACTATACCAAGTAGGGGGGGAAAAATTAATCCTAACATGAAGTCCCTTAATGTCCCTTTACTACTTATTTATTTGAGTTACCAAGTATGTAACGATAATTAAAATAAGAGCTGGGATTGGTTCCTAATAAAAGTTAACTTTGCTCTCTCTTTTCCACCCACACAAAAGTAATTCTGTTTAGGAACTTTAATTTTTTTGGCCCCAACCCACCCTTGGGGTGTGTAGCTCATTCACTGCCAGTAATTGCTTCCATACAATTCTGTGTTTTAAAACATGTTTGCATACTTATGATGATACATGACATTTATATTACATTTGAAACTCCAAACAGGCATAGAGATCGTATTTTCTGTATTAATAAATGGAGTCTATGCACAGCATACCAAAGTAGCCACTAGAAAAAAAGTGACCTCAATTTCATTTTTATTTTCAAATCTGTCTCTGAATTTTTGGCCTCCTGAACTTTAAAAAAATTAATTGGAAACACAAACTCATTCACCTGGTAAGTAACTCAACCTAAAAATCTGTGACAAGAGACCATGAGTATATATCCTGTCATATACCCAAATTAATAGTACCCAGGTCAATATGCCATAAATTGCATTGGTTAATAATCATTTTACTTAAGACAATTTCATTGGCCTTTTTACAAGACTCACCTTAAAAATAACAAAAATAGAAAACATACAATAATTATAGCTCACATTTCCTTTCTTGAAATTACTAATATAACATTTTAGCCCATGTACTAGTTCATTAATGTGGAATTATACAAGTTGACATTAACTTTACTTACTGGTGGGTTTTTTTTTCTTTTTTAAATAAAAAGCAATTATCTTTCTACCTTAAAAATCAAATTTTAAGATTTGGTACCTAAATTTGATAAATTGAATTTGTTCTTCACAATAAGCTTATGGTCAATGAAAGACTCAAAATTATCCCAAAAATAAATGAGAGTGGCAGAAACATAAATGAGAGGGAGGGAGGGAGGGAAGGAGGAGGTAGAAGGGAGGAGGGATGGGGAAGAAGGGAAGGAAGAAGAAAGGAGGACAGAGAGAACATCTTCTGTAAGGATATGAAACCCACTGTGGCATATACCCTGATTTTTTGGAAGGTTGTATCTTCCATCTTAGCTTTTGGTTTAGGAAGAAGTAACACCTCTTTGAAGTCAAAGGACGCAGCAGCTAAGGACTGACGTTTGTACTATCCACACTCTATCATACACAAGTATTTAGTATTCTACACCCATTTGAGAGATTTTTGTCTCTAATACGGTAAACATACACAGAGACGGTCTTATTAGGTAAAAACTTACTAGGTAAAAACTTAAGCAATTAGAGGATGTTTTCTGGGGGCAAAACGTAATTTTATGAATTGAAAATGTAACTGGATTTTATTCCAGCTAAAGCTACTAAAATGCAATAATAATTTGCTTAAAATATACACATAAGATTTCATATCTATTTTGGAGAAGCAAAAATGCACCCCTGAAATGAAGGGATAAAAGATAAATTTTGCTTTCTATACAGATGGAAACAATATTACTCAATATTATTAAATCTGTTATTATTAACATTTTAGTCAAAACTAGTGCCTTTTAAATAGAAATATTTGACTTTAGAAAAGGTGAAATATGCTTAGGTAATGAAATGCACATAGTCACAGAATCACCACCTGGTCCCCTCCAAAACTAAATTTTAAAACCAACCCCAAACTCTTTCAGTAAAAGTAACAGGTTTTTTTCCATGGGCTATAATCATTCAGGAATGATGCCTTAATTAAAGCTGGGCAATGAAACTGTGTATTAAGCTTAGTATGTCAAGTCAAAAAACTTACTTCTTAGCACAACAGGGCATACTCATAATTTCTTAATGTGTCCTGTTAGGTCTACATATTAGCAGAGATGTAAACGATATCACTTTTCAACCTTAACTGTGAATTTCTTCACTTTTAGTGCTTTCTGTCTCAACTTTAATGTTCTTTTAATGTAGTTTTTCCTGTGTAATATATCATATTTATCTCCGTAACCATCCATCAGTATTTCCTTTAATTGAGGTTAATTTCTTTCAACTTAGGGGAAGGTGGGAGGGATAAGGGGAATCCTCATTCTGCAGCTCTGAACACGAACAGCATTCACAGCTGCTGATTTTTTAATCATAAGGGCTGATTTTCAGGATGCTTAAATTCCTCAAATCTGTCCCATTGCCCTCCAATCTGGACCTAAATCAACAATCTACTGGGATGGGAACCCAGTTCCCACCCAGAACCACTTAATGAAAAATTTCTATCTAACTAAAATCCCTCCAGCTGCAATCTAAGTCCTTTTGTTTATTTTCACTCAAATGGCTAACAGCTGGTACTACCTTCCATGCAAAATAATTTCATGTGTTTGAAAACAATGATTAACTCATACCTTGGTCTTTACTTCTCTAGACCACAAAAATCAGTTCATTTCTCAAATCTTTTAAACATCTTCTACTTTTACCTCTGGGCTACAGGTCCTGTTGGAGTTTGGAATCATCAAATGGCCAGAAATAAGTGAAATGAATTAAATGCTTTGGGAAGGTTACTTTGCTTTTCCTGAAGAGTCTAGTGTAGGGGCTTTGGAGTGGGCTCTCACAAAAAGCTGGTTGGAGGCTGCTCTCCCCACACAAAAAAACAACTCCCCCACCCAGTTTTATGGAGTAAAGATGAACCAAAGAGAGGAAAGAGGGACTTCGCAAGCGTAAATACAGAGCCTAACAATTTTTAAAGTCACCATTAAGAAGAGACTGGACAAAGGCTTTTGACATGCTAATCACTGTCTGGCTACCTTACATAGCATAGTCTACCTAAGCATCTCTGAACATTATACACTTCATTCCCAAAGGAGAATCTAGAAGATCTTAAGAGGGAGGGAGAGGGATGAAATCTACAGCCAAGGTCAGGCCAGAAAGCCAGATGGTAGACTGTCTCCATATTACAGACCAGAAGTAACCAGTCAATTAAATCACAAGTATTCATCAAGTGCCTCACACTCAATAGGCATGCAATGAGTATTAAACTGAAATACTGGAGGACCAGGGAGAACCTTCTCAGTTTGGGCAGTCCTCAGTAATGGGGTAAAACTGGCTGGGGGTCAGTGCTCAGAAAGACACAAGGAAACAATTACATACAATGTGATAGGCCCCTAAGGGCAGTACATGCCAAGGGATATGGGAGAGAAAACTCAAATCGGGCTAGTAAATTGGGCCAGGGAGGATTTTTTTTTTTTTTGTAGAGCTGAGCCCTTCCGGACATCAGTGCTGAGGACAGAAATGGCTTCAGAGTAGAGTCAGCCTACATACAGAGTTGAGGGAGATTAGAAGCCAAATAAGGCATTGGGGAAAAAGTATGAGAGGGTTGTATGCTCTGCCAAGAAGTTCATATATTATCTATAGACAGTGTAAAGCCAAAATTTGCTGTGTTTTATTTTAAATTTTTATTATTGAGGTTTTCAAACATGTATTACACAAATGTAAACAGTGTAATAGCCCCTCTGTGAGTCTCACTACCTAACTTCAACAATTATCAGCACATGGTCAGTCTTGTTTCACCTCTCCCAAAATTCCCTTTACCTCCCTCCTCCACCGGATAATTTTAAAGAAAATCCAAAACATGACATTATTTCACTAGTGAATACTTCAGTAGCTATCAAAGACTTTTAAGATCTGACATGCTCGAATCTATCAGGGTAAGAGGTGAAGAGGCAGGCTATGCAATTTTTTTTTTTTTTTTTTGAGACGAAGTTTCGTTCTTTCACCCAGGCTGAAGTGAAGTAGCACAATCTTGGCTCGCTGCAACCTCCACTTCCTGGGTTCAAGCAATTCTCCTGCCTCAGCCTCCCGAGCAGCTGGGATTACAAGTGCCCGCCAACACACCCGGCTAATTTTTGTATTTTTAGTAGAGTTGGGGTTTCACCATGTTGGCCGGGCTTGGTCTCAAACTCCTGACCTCAGGTGATCCACCCACCTCAGCCTCCCAAAGTGCTGGGATTACAGGTGTGAACTACCGTGCCAAGCCAGGTTATGCAATTTAGACACAGAAGTCAGTAAGAGCCACCAAGCAGTGGCAGTGAAGGTAGGGAAGTTATGAGAGATGCCAAGGAATCTTCCCTTAAATCAATCTTCCTATTCAGAAGACGGTGAGAAAAGGGGAGTGTTGCAAGAAACTGAGGCGAACTGGGTTTGGATAATGACAATGGAGACATTTAACAAGGAAAAAATGTACAGTTGGGGAGATATGTTTAGTTTATGTTCAATTTGATAGACCAAATGCACATGTAAGTAGAATAAATGAAAATGAAAATGCCAGGCAAAGAGATGAAAGAGAAAGAGCTGATCCAGAGAAGAGAATGAGCGGGGTGGAATCCGACCTAACTCCGTAAGTATTTGAAAACAGACAAGCGGCTGGGATAGATACTAGAGAGACAGAGAAGTGGTCCCTACCCTCAAGGAACTTGTAGTCTAATTGGAGAAACAGAAAAACTGCCTACATAAACAAACAAATGCAAAATTAGGATACATGCTTAAAAAGGAAATTTATCAAAAGCGATATATGACTTGAAATAATGGAGACTGGACTAAGATCTTATTAAATCAAGGGTTGAATTTAAACAGGGTTCAGAAATGAGAGAAAGACAGAAAGCAGAGCAGGAAACCTTGAAAAGCAGACAAATGGCGCAGACAGTGACAGGGGAATAGAAGAGGGGAAGAAGAAGCTGAGAAGTAGGTAGGAGGCAGAACTTCCAGAGACCTGAAATGGGGAACAATGGAAGAGGATTAGGTAAAAAGATCCATCACTAGGCAATACAAAAAGCAAGCAGTGGGTTTTCCGTAAGAATTACAAATAGGATCCTGGAAAAGCATGGTGCCTGTTGAGGCTGCAACTTAAACTTGAAGTCAAAGTTCCTGGGCCTTAACAACCATATATGATTCAGACATACAGCACAAAACTAAGTAACTGCCATTTTTGTTTAAGTGTCTTGCCATGCCTACAGGTCTGCAGGCTTCATAAGCAGGGACCACGTCTATTCGTGTCACTGCTGTACTGGAAGTTCTAGCACAGTGCCTAGCATAAAATAGGTGTCTCATAAATAACAGAGACATTATCTCATTCACTCCTCACAACACCAGGTTAAAGAAGAAGGATCATTCTCTCCCATTTTACTGATAGGGAAAATGCCACTCAGTCAGTGAAAAAACTAGCAGAGTCACCCGGTTAATAAGTGATGGGGGTCACGTGACAGGACCCCAAATCAGGGATGGAATCATTGTACAGGCATGAGAGTCAACGGAAAGGAGAGAGAAGCTCAGGGAGGCTATGCAGCTTAAAGGACGTGATGTCAAAGGCCATGGACTTGGGAATGAGACCGGGCCTGGATCTAAAAATCCCAGTGCTGCCTGCCCCTTACTAGTCACACAGCTTCCTCATCTACAAAATGACGTAAGTAGTCTCCAAGTTGCCAGCCTAACTTAAAGACCAAATGATGATGGATGTAAAGCATCTAGCAGAATGCCTGGCACACAATAAGCACTGGATAACAGCAAGCTCTGCTACCTCTTACAAGATTCATGTGGATGGAGCTTGTCATTGAAGCTTGTGGATGTGAAAAACCCTGATACTGGGAAGTATAGACCAAACTGTGGCATTTTCAGCCTCTAAGTGGGTGCTCTGGGATAAGCGGAACCCTCTGGAAATACAGAGAAATTTCCTAGGCCTTGGGAAATCTACACAAATCCTGTGGGGAGGAGAGGCTGCATACCTACAGCCTATGGTTTTGCTCAATGAATTACTTGACCCAAAATAAATGTCAGGCCCAGCAGTCACGGCCAGAAACAGGAGGTCATTTCTTCCTAAAGCAGTTCAACAGCAGAGGAAACTAACATAGCCCCATGGCTCAGGGCTAATCTGGAAGGTATGGACCAAATCTCAGAAAGCGGAGGACTGAACACCCAGAGATACAGGAAAGTTTGACATGGGATGTTCATTCACTTCCACCCTAAGATCAGGCCCAACCCTGTGTAGTTCATAGAAATGGGCTGATTGTGCTCTTTCTATTCAGGTAAAACAGAGATGGTGCTTATGAAAAACCTCTCCTCAAAGCTCACTCATGTTAGAAAAATAGTATGATACCTCTTAAATAATTCACTGACAATCAGAAGGCAAATTACTGACGTCAACATCTCTAAATTAACTTGGTCTATGGCTTAAGAACTCAACTGACAGGCTTCTGAAGTCAGAAAGGAACCAAAATGAGCCATATGAATACTGGAGCAACTACTTCCAAATTAGGAGTTTACCCACAATGACCATGGTAACCAATCACCCAGGGGCTGTTTCACCTGAGAAGTTCTACATCTAACAGCACACCCCTATTTTTCAAAAACCTAACCTCAAGTCATTCAAGAATTTTTTTTCTCTAGCCTGGGCAACATGGTAAAACCCCAACTCTACAAAAAATACACAAATGAGCCCGGCATGGTGGTGCACGCCGGCAGACCCAGCTACTCAGGGGCTGAGGTGGGAGAATCGCTTGAACCCCAGGAGGTGAAGGTTGCAGTGAGCCAAGATAGTGCGATCATGCCACTGCACTCCAGCCTCAGCAACAAAGCAGGACCCTGTCTCAAAAAGAAAAGGGCTGGGCTCGGTGGCTCACGCCTGTAATCCCAGCAGTTTGGGAGGCCGAGGCAGGTGGATTACTTAAGGCCAGGTGTTCATGACCAGCCTGGCCAACATGGCAAAACCCCATCTCTACTAAAAATACAAAATTAGTTGAGCATGGTGCCGCATGCCTGTAATCCCAGCTACTCGGGAGGCTGAGGCACAAGAATCGCTTCAACCCAGGAGACAGAGGTTGCAGTGAGCCAAGATCACGCCACTGCTCTCCAGCCTGGGCGACAGAGCGACACTCTATCTCCAAAAAAAAGAATTCTTAGCAAGGATATCTAATTTGGAGTGGAATGTACTATATCTATCCTCAGGACAAGAGGTGGCACTGAGTATAACAGGTATGAAAAAAGGTATCAGTTTGGTGAGACTGATAGGCTTACAACCCTCTATACTTAAAACAAGGTTTTCAACACAAGCTACTTCAGAAATAATAAATCTTTCAACAGACAGTGTAGGACAATGTGTTCCCAGGTATGTGAGATCAAAACTCAACTCTTACTGTCTGCAATCCCAGAAGTTCATTAAATACTGCTATACGGCACCCAAGGTTTGGTTTTAAGATATGTGTTCATTTTCATCCAAGAGGCAGCTACAAGTACAGGCAGAGTATGTGTCACAGTTGGCTTGCCTAGCATATCCTGCATGAATAGTCAGCAAAAAAGATAAGACGTTTACAGATTTTAAAAGCCCACCAACAGCAATACATGAACCATAATGACAAGACAAAGCCTCACTCCAAAGGACATTCAACTTGATAAAGGTGTCACTATTCACAGTTACACTCTTACCATTTATATTTTTTCTCATAAAAGAATGTATTTAACACTTTCTTCAATTTTCCCTAGCAAGGCATCTTTTGCTAAATGACAGGTAAACTTCGCCAAGAAATTTAAGACTGATTTTATTACCCTCACTACCCTAATCCTCTATAAAGAAGCAACATTTCCAACATTGAAATATTTTAGCAAGCACAGTTTTAAGTTAAAGTAGTATCTTTACAGTTGGTGGTAGGGGGGAGGATGGCAGGGACTATAAATGGAAAAAGAATTTTTAAATCCCTGTTGCATTATCTACCAGATGTAAGTGAATAATAACTAATATGTCTGCAGCCTCAGCCTTAATCTTAAAACAAATGATAGTATTCAAATATAATATTTTACACATGCAGACTGATAACAGGTTTTTCCTTTATTTCTTGAAGAGTCTGTGAACGACACAATACAAAGTACAATGTATTTAATGAAAGGTTTCCAGGCTGATTTCCCTACAGGTTATTTTCTTTCTTTTCTCTGGAACCCACACACGGGGTATACTGCAGGGACCAGGGGTGTATATAAAAATAAACTGTGAGCCAGTATCAGAGCTGATACCCTTCTCCTACAGGGGCAAGTGAATTATTAGATCTGTGTCATGAGTGTTTTTTTTTAATATGCCATTGTTCCCACTTGAGCACATTAAATTTTCCATATCCACTTTTAAACCAATATAACCTTTTTTTCCTTGTTCATAATGTTCATGCTGTACATTAACAGGCAGAAAATCCAATAGCTTAAGTCATCATATAGTAGTTATATGTAAAGCTTAGTAGATGAAAACCTTTCGCGTTTTCCCCCTCTTTGAACTGATACTATATGAAGTTGGCTAAAACCTAGGAAAAAAAAAAAACTCACACCTCATGGGAAACTGTACTAATTTTTTTTGTCTTTTATGATTGATCACAAATCCATTTTGAACATTACACATTTTTTTAAAGTTTATTATAACTGGTTCAACATCTTCAAGCCCAACAAATTGAAGGTGCTGGAATCTTTTGGTCTGGAAGATGTGTTTGCCAATTATTTTTGCACTAGTGCACATAAACAGGGAAGACTGGATCTTAGGTAGCAGTTATACATTCCTGTACAAAATAATTGTATATTCTATGAAGACTGATTCTTTTTCTGGAGAAATATACAACAACACAAGGGAAATCTTGTACTAGCAGCCTAACTGAAGTGGCAAGATACAATATTAGAAAAACAGAGCTACTTTCATTACTGTGATGCTGTGTGTCAGAATGTCTCTCCTTAATGAACCTGTTTGCAATAAGACTCCGGGTGCAAAGAGGCTATTTAGAGAGACTACTGTGTCTATAGCGAGTCCTTCAAATATCTTCCCACTATTAGACATGCCGCATTGACCAATTCTGTCCTGATTGCTGTTCTTTTTACTATCAAGGGACACTCTTGCCCAGACAGACGGATGGATCAGACACTGCAGTTCATAAAATGTTTACACTGTACACACACATGCACTATGGTACAAGCTACTGAGCTCCAGATCATACAGTGAGTTGAATGTGGCAGTGTCATATGAAGGCTTATGACTTTGCAGTATCAATGAAAGGATTTAGGTTAAACTTTGCTCATCCTGTCTGCCTGTCACTCTCAACAAAAAGCCTTTTTTCCCCCTCTCTCTTTCAGTGTATGTCCATTCCCATTGCTTACATGGGAACACTTTAGGCAAATCTTTTTGGCATCATAAGGTTTTCTCATTCTGTTGAGATTTTTCTCCTAATTGCTGACAAGAAAAGAAGACTACACATGTCATGCAATCAGGGAATAAAAAAAAAAGGGTGAGGGACAGTGCAATAATAATAATTTAAAAATAGTCCAAAAGGCTTCCTAAAAAGATTTGAAATTCCAACTCACACTGACAGCCGCTGAGATAAAGGGCTTGTCGCTACAGTAAACGACGCATCAGCAACCTTTTTACCAAGTATTAACATGAGAGCCCAAGGTGCTTGGAAGAAACTTTCCATTCATCTTACGCTGTGTATGGTCTTATCAGCTGCTGGGTGATGCTGTACCCTCACCTTTCACACACCTACATGCCAACTGACCTCTACAAAAGCCTTTTTCCTCTTGTGCATTTTCTAACAGTATATCCTTTCTATTTGAATACAAATAATGTGCTTGTCAACAAGTTGCAGATGGTATTATCCCACGCCCCCAATCTCATCTGTCAAATAGAAAGAACTTCAAGCCCAAACATCCAAACTGACGGTATGCATTTTTTTTTTTTTTTAAAAGACAGAGTCTCACTCTACTGCCCAGGCTGGAGTACAGTATCACGATATCAGATCACTGCGACCTTTGTCTCCTGGGCTCAAAGGAGTCTCATGCCTTATCCTCCCAAGTAACTGGGATTACAGGCACCCGCCACCACACCCAGCTAATTTTTTTATTTTTAGTAGAGACAAGGTTGTACTATGTTGACCAGGCTGGTCTCAAATTCCTGACCTCAAGTGATCGGCCCCACCTCAGCCTCCCTAAGTGCTGGGATTACAGCTGTGAGCCACCGTGAGCAGCCTAAATTGCCAGTATACTAATAAGTACAATTACTATTCGTTACATCTTATAAGGAACCAGAACTGCACATCGAACTGAATCTGGATTTGTTGAACCAAATGAATCCAATGACGGTTTCAAATCTATTTAAAAATTTCTGTAACCACCTCTTTTTTTCTGGGCTCAACCTTATATCCTATCAGGCCTGACATACAGACCACAGCTTGTGCTGTAGCTCAGGCTTCGAAAGACATTTGGAGTATCTATGATTTCAATGTTTATTTCCTCATCCAAAACTTACAAATAAGGCTTTTATTAAATTACTCTGAACATTTATTAAAAACATACAACCATTTCTTAATCAAGATATCTGCAGTACTGTAAGCCTGTTTAAACATACTGAGTATATGACTCCAGATTTAGGAGCTAGAGGGTCCAGAAAGATCTGGTAGCAGTCACCCTTTTTCTACCAAAAAAAAAAAAAAAAAAACTAAGGCTACAAAATATTTAAGGAAACCTGTTTTGGGCTGAACGACCCAGGACCCTGAGCTAAGCCTCTGGATGCCTTATCTGCTGGCTTATCCCACAAAAGACTGTATATCTGTTATCCAGTGACCCTCTTGTATTTTGCCAATGAAGCGTTTTTTATTTGTTTTTGATTTTACTAAAATATGCTCAGTTATATCTGCCACATACAACAGTATAGAGAAAAAATACATGTAATTACAAGGAATACAGATAATCCAAACATTATTTCTAGATAACTTTAGAACAGCTGTTTTCAAAGTAGTGTCTCACAAGTAGCAGCAACAGCATCATCCAGGAACTTGTCAGGAATGCAAATTATCAGGCCCTGACCACTACAGAATCAAAAGACCTGGGGGTAGGGCCCAGCAATCTGTGATTACACAAGACAAGCAAGTGATAATGATGCATGCTCAAGTTAAATTCTGAGATTCAGGGCATCTTTTGAGATTCATATTTTATTTATAAGTAAATAAAGAATGTCTCCTATAAACTCTAATTTGGGATAAGAAGAGCAATATACAGAAGTAGCTGCTGGCTCCACAGGAAGGAGTCCATACCACTGTTTCTTTAAACACTGATTTTGTTACTTGAAAAAAAGAAACTCACATGATTTCTTCATGTTGTAGTGTGTGTTAGAATTAAAACTAAAAATGATTTTTCAGAAACTCTACAGTCTCTGGTCAAATGTGTGCAGGTGACCAGGCTATCAGTTTCATTCAGTGCCAGCCCTTACTCTTCAAGAGCAATAGCTTCTGAGCAGAAGACTTAATACTCATCAAGAGTATCTACTTGAGGAATGGAAAGACCTTGATCCCAACGGGCCTGAACTTTCAGTTCCTCTGCTTCCAGCCTGGTCTGCTGGTCCACCCTTTGGTCTTCTAGGATTGCTGGAGGGGTGTGTCACTCTCATTTTCCAAGTCCAAATTGATCAATGCTTCTTAAGTCTATTCATCTTGAAGCAGGATGAAGTATTTTTTGTCAATGTCCTCAATGAGGCTGGTGGTGCTGGGTCTCCACAAACTGGAGTCCTTGCAACACGAAGGCTGCAGAGGAGCTCAGCAATCAGTTCATTTTGAACTGTAATAATCCTGCAACGTACAGCGGCTGTGGGCCACCGTGTCCAAAACCAAAACCTACCTGCCCAACGCAATCGCTGCCTCAGTAGGACTGAGACCAGAAGTGGAACCCCAACCAGAACAGGCACTTCTACCCTGACTTTCAGCCACGGGGGCCTGCTGGAAACTCCTGCATACTACCCCTACCCCTCAAGTTTACAACTATGGCTTTAGAATATACACCGTGATTTACTTATTTATATTTTTTAAAGAGGGTGTTTCACTCTTGTCGCCCAGGCTGGAGTGCAATGGCACCATCTCAGCTCACAGCAACCTTCGCCTCCTGGGTTCAAGCGATTCTCTTCTCTCAGCCTCCCAAGTAGCTGGGATTACAGAAGCCCACCACCATGCCCAGCTATTTTTATATTTTTAGTAGAGACGGGGTTTCACCATGTTGCCCAGGCTGGTCTCAAACTTCTGAGCTCAAGCAATCTGCCCACCTCAGCCTCCAAAAGTGCTAGGATTACAGGTGTGACCCACGGCGCCCAGTCACCGTGATTTATTTAGATTCACATTAAACTTATTTAAAATGGCTAATACTCCTTAAGGATATAATCAACTAGCTGTAGGCAAGAAACAGACACAAAGGAAAGAAAAACAGTCCTGGATTTAAATAACTTCAGAAATATCCCAATTTAGGGTAACAGCCAATTAATTGTAAAGATATCATTTTAATTGTAATGCATAATACAAACCACTCCACTAATTCTTTTATTTGGAAGAAAGCAAACACTCTCTTTCAGAATAATTAATAAAATTAAACACTTAAGTAATTCCAAATTTGAGGTGATGTGATGGGCAACATAATGGAAACAAATTAATGAAGTTAATAAAAAGGGTCAATTGAAAGAAACTAATATGAAGGATCATTATTTAAAAGATAGGACGGTGGCAGCCGGGTGTGGTGGTTCACACCTGTAATCCCAGCACTTTGGGAGGCCAAGGTGGGCAGATCACCTGAGGTCAGGAGTTTGACACTAGCCTGGTCAACATGGCGAAAATCCATCTCTACAAAAAAAAAAAATTAGCTGGCCGTGGTGGCACATGCCTGTAATCCCAGCTACTCAAGAAGTTGAGGCAAGAGAATCACCTGAACCTAGGAGGTGGAGGGTGCAGTGAGCCAAGATGGCACCATGGCACTCCAGCCTGGGCGACAGAGTGACACTCACATCTCAAAAAAATAATTAATTAATTTAAAAATAAAAGTAAATAAATAAATAAATAAAAGATAGGAACAGTGATTTGGGGCAGACAAAGGCAAGAAGAAGAGTCTTAGCCAAGGTAAATGGATGCAGGGGTTTGAACAGATTAGAAAACTAGTACCAATTAAAGAGCAAAAAAGAGAGAAATGGGGACATTCTGCCACATGATTTGTAATATTCAAAAGACCTGTGAAAAATAAGAGGAACAAATTTGAATTGAATCTATCATCAAACCTCAGGGAAATTATTCCATAAGAACTGTTAAGGGCCGGACACAGTGGCTCACACCTGTAATCCCAGCACTTTGGGAGGCCAAGGCGGGTGGATCATGAGGTCAGGAGATCGAGACCATCCTGGATTACACAGTGAAACCCTGTCTCTACTAAAAATACAAAAAAGTAGCCAGGCGCGGTGGCGGGAGCCTGTAGTCCCAGCTACTCAGGAGGCTGAGGCAGGAGAATGGCGTGAATCCAGCAGGCAGAGCTTGCAGTGAGCTGAGATCGCGCCACTGCACTCCAGCCTGGGCGATAAGGCAAGACTCCGTCTCAAAAAAAAAAAAAAAAAAAAAGAACTGTTAGGATGTAAAAAGCATGTCAGAATCACTCATGACTGTAAAATCAAAGCAAGCACTGTTTATAATAACCAAAAACTGGATACAACCTAAACGTCCTCTCAAAGAGAAGTGGTGACAGTAAGTATGGTACTCCTATACAATGGAATTCTCTGAGAACGGAAAAAAATTATATACATCCCATATTACTAAACACTAAAAATATCTACACTGGCAATGAGAAAAGAGCAATTAAACAAAACACATACTATGATCTAACTTCTACTTCCAAAGTCACATTAACACATATGTGTGTATATAGGTATAGAATAAAGACTAGAAAAGTATAAATTAGAATGGCCATAGTAGGTGACTAAATGGCAAATAAATTTTATTTTCTCCTCCCTTTTCTCTATTTTCTGCATTTTCCTGTTTTATAAATGAAAAGCAATGACTCTCATAATGAGGAAACTGTAAAGATACATACACACAAATACTACAATTACTCTCATAATGAGGATATTGTAAAGATACATACACACAAATACTTTCCTTTTAAGGCAATAAATGATGTTCTCTATTGGTACAGACCCAAAGGAGTGTCGCTGCCCGGCAGAGGTATTAGAGAAGTGACAAAATTCCAGAGACTTCATGAAAACAGGATTGTGAGACAAAGATAAAACCTTTGGAAGAAAAAAACCCTAAACTACAAACAAACATCATAATATATATAAATCCTTCTTTTCAGCCAAAAAAAAGTAATGACCTAAGCCACTACATTCAAAACAATAATCCAAATAAGAAATAGAAAGGCCAATCTATTAAGCACATATTATGTGTCAGATACTTTCACATTATTTCTCTTTCACAACAGCTTGCAAGGTAGCATCTGTATTTTGCAGATAAAAGGCTCAAAAGGAAAAAGCACACTTCTAGTGCACACTGGATCGCAGAGCCTATACCTAGTTTACCAGACTTCCAAGCCTGAGCTCTTTCCACTGCACAAGGCTTCAAAAGAGATCCTTAATGCACAGTAACTCAAAGTGGTGTAAGCTGAAATCTGGGATGCCGAAACAACTTCAGAAAGGACTCCATTATCCTCTGTTAAATAAAAAACAAGTATTAAAGAATAGGAGGGCAGAGGAAGGGGAAAGGCAGCAAGGGTCTGATATGAAGGCAGCCAAGCAGGCTATGTTAAAGACTTCTGACCCCTAACAGAAAATGATATTTTTAGAAATGCTCCTTTTGCCTTCTTTTGGGGATGGCAGTGGTAATGCAATGTTCAAACAAAAGATATTAATTAGATGTCAGGCTCGTGCCTGTAATCACAGAACTCTGGGAGGCCAAGGAGGGTTGATTGCTTGAGGCCAGGAGTTCAAGACCAGCCTAGGTTACTCCATCTCTACAAAAATTATAAATTAAAAAAAAAAAAAACAAAAAACCAGCCAAGCATGGTGGCATGCACCTGTAATTCCAGCTACTCAGGAGGCTGAGGTAGGATAGCTTGAGCCCAGAAGGTGGAGGTTGCAGTGGGCCAAGATCACGCTACTGTACTGCAGCCTGGGTGACAGAGAGACCCTGTCTCAAAAAAAAAAAAAGATTTTGATTAGATAGTTACCAGAGGTAAGTAGAAGAAAGCAGACTTAAGAAGTATCCAAGAGGTAAAACTGACAAGATCCTACTGATTGATGTGGTATTTTCTTAAACGCAACAACATATAAGCTTAATTCTAAACATATTTTATATACCTTAACCACTAACAAGCTCTGAAGGCATTTCCAATTTAGGGTATCACAACTTCAGTTCTACCTTCGTTTCTGCCTTTATAGTGCACAACCACCCAAGCTGATTTACATATTTAAAAGTATTTGATTGACCAACTGATGGATAAATAAAACTACGATATATCCATACAATGAAATATTAAGAAGCAAAGAAAATAATAAAATATTGATATATGGCACAACATGGATGAGCCTTGAAAATCTAAGTAGAAGGGTTGGGCGCGGTGGCTCATGCCGGTAATCCCAGCACTTTGGGAGGCAAAGGCGGGTGGATCACCTGAGGTCAGGAGTTCGAGACTAGCCTGACCAACATGGAGAAACCCCGTCTCTACTAAAAATATAAAATTAGCAGGGTGTGGTGGCACATGCCTGTAATCCCAGCTACTAGGGAGGCTGAGCCAGGAGAATAGCTTGAACCTGGGAGGCAGGAGGTTGCGGTGAGCCAAGATTGTGCCATTGCACTCCAGCCTGGGCAACAAGAGTGAAACTCCATCTCCAAAAAAAAAAAAAAAGAAGAAAAGAAAATATAAGTAGAAGTCCGTTACAAAGTACCACATATAGTGTAATTCCATTTGTATGAAATGTCCAGAAGAGGCAATCCATGGAGAAAAAGTAGATTACAGTGGCTGCCTATGGCTGGAGGAATGGCAGTGTTGGTGAGGGGCCAGGAAGGCGAAAGCTAAAGGTTACAGGTTTCTTTTCTGAGGTAATAAAAACGTTTTAAAGGCCCGGCACGGTGACTCATGCCTGTAATCCCAGCACTTTGGGAGGCCGAGGCGGGCAGATCATGAGGTCAGGAGATTGAGACCATCCTGGCTAACACAGTGAAACCCCGTTTCTACTAAAAATACAAAAAATTAGCCGGGCGTGGTGACGGGCACCTGTAGTCCCAACTACTCAGGAGTCTGAGGCAGGAGAATTCTTGAACCTGGTAGGTGGAGGTCGCAGTGAGCCGAGCTCGCGCCACTGCGCTCCAGCCTGAGCGACAGAGCGAGACTCCATCTCAAAAAAAAAAAAAATTCTTAAGTAGGTGAATTGTATAGTATGTGAATTACATTTCAATAAAGCTTTTTAAAAAAGTATTAGGGTTTTTTTAATATTTATTGATTATCTATGATGTACTGGACACCAAGGCAAACGCAGGATAAACAGATGAAGACAACAGGACTTCAACCCCAGAAGAGCAAAAAATCTGCAAAAAATAAAACCCCTGTAAACCAAGTGGCTTCTAGTATTAAGATAGAATACCTTGTTATGTGGGAAACATTCTTGAAATCTTTAAGAAACAAAATGTTTACCTAAGAAACAATTCCATTTACCTTTTGATTCTTAACTCTACAGAGGTATTTATTTAATAACAGATCTATTCCAATTCACTAACCAAAAAGGGTACTTAATCATGCACTTGAAGAACATTCTCTATAAAGACATAATTCCTTTGTTTAAAAAAAAAAAAAAAAGACAGAGAGGTCATCTCCAGATAAAATGCTTTATCCAGGGACGACTTCTTTTTAGAGTGGGCACTCTAAAAAAATGGGATGTAATTGTTTCATGTTTTTATTAATGCAAAACGACATTAGCCTTCAGTTTTGTGTCCAGCCACATAACATTTTGTTCAGCTGATGTGCTTTTACTTGAACAGATACAATAAAGATTCATTTTCAAATTTGTGCCAAAGGTCTGAAGATCTGGACTCAAGACCTCATGTTATCAGGGCTGGACTGATATTGGAGGCAGGTGGCAGACAATGCCTACCTACAAAAACAAAGCTGGGGCATAGAAGAAACGCTATATCTTTATGTTATTCTTTTTTTTTTTTTTTTTTAGACAGAGTCTCGCTCTGTCACCCAGGCTGGAGTACAGCGGCACGATCGCAACTCACTGCAACCTCCACCTACCAAGTTCACGCAATTCTCCTGCCTCAGCCACCCGAGCAGCTGGGACTACAGGCGCAAGCCACCAGGCACAGCTAGTTTTTTGTATTTTAGTAGAGACGGGGTTTCGCCGTGTTGCCCAGGCTAGTCGCGAACTCCTGAGCTCAGGCAATCCACCCGCCTTGGCCTCCCAAATGCTGAAAGGAAATATCAAAGATTTAATTAAATGTTTAAATACAAACACATTCGTGGCAGCAATATTTAAAACAGCAAGAACTCAGAAACAATCTACTTTTCCAACGTAAGTATATTGGAAAATATATAATAAACATATAAATGAATAAATAATAGTTCATGATAGAATATATATAGCCATTAAAATTCATATTTTACAAATACTTCCAATGATATGAACACAATTAATACACTTTTTAAGTTAACTGTAAAATATCAGTTACAAAATAGCATATTTTATATCATCTCAATTTTATAAAACCAAAGATGGAAAGGAGAAAACTGGTAAGGATAACTATAAAATGACAAGTAAGATTGTCTATATAATATTATTATGACCTTCAACTTTTAATAATTTTGTATAGGACAGGCGTGGTGGCTCACACCTGTAATCTCAGCACTTTGGGAGGTCAAGGCAGGCGGATCATGAGGTCAAGAGATCGAGACCATCCTGTTCAACATGGGGAAACCCTGTCTCTATTAAAAATACAAAAATTATCTGGGCGTGGTGGCACGCACCTGTAGTTCCAGCTACTTGGGAGGCTAAGGCAGGAGAATCGCTTGAACCCAGGAGGCAGAGGTTTCAGTGAGCCCAGACTGTGCCACTGTACTCCAGCCTGGTGATAGAGCGAGACTCTGTCTCAAAAAATAATAATAATAATAATTTTGTATAATTTAACTTTTTTAGAATAAATGAGTCTTTCTTTTGGGGTAAGAAATCAGTAAGTTTGTAGTCATTTTTCATCTTCTCATCAAGTAAAATGCAGAGGAAAATTTTTCTGAGCCAAAATGAGAGTTCTAGTTATTTGAGTTCTAGTTGCCTGAAGTTTAAACATACTAATGTGCTGACTTCTGTATTTTCTCTGGACTTTTACCAATGTTGTTCTTTGTGCCAGGAGAATTTGTAACCACCCTTCCTAGACCCCTTCCTCTGGCTAACTCTGAAGAATAAAGAGACAGAGGTGTCACTTCCTACAGGAAGTCTTTAGGCACCACTCGCATATGTGCCGATGGAACTCTAGGCTTAGGGGTTCCATACCATTTATCATAGTACATGGTACTGTGGTTGCCTGGTTTCATATTCTCCTCCCCTGCCAGACTCTAAGATACTCTGAAGGCCAGAAATGTCTCCCTTTTGTTCACTACTGTATCCACTGTCATTCCTAGCACATAGTATAAACTTGGAATATTCATTTTTGGAAAAAGTGAATGTATTAATGAATGAGTGAATAAGTAAATAGTCTACCTTAGAAACTAAGCATGCCTAATTCTTAGAAGCATTTACTGTGAAGTAAACCAGGGGTGTTTCATATAATGGAAACATCAGAGTGTAATCATTCAGTACTTTAAGCAAAAAACAGGTCTTAATGCTGCTTGTATTTTCAGAGTTCAAAATTCTGAAAGCATGAAGCTAGTACAAAGTTAAATATATCCAATAACGGTATTAAATATGTTAATGTCTTAAATACACAATTTGCAAATAAACAGAAGTAAGTTGAAATTAAGGGAGACAATTAAAATAGATTATACCACATTTTCTGAACTTGGTTCCCAAAGATCAGATTCAGATGTTGCTTTTATTCATAAGCTTTGAAAAAGTAAATAAAACATTCTGCACACTGCTCACCATAAATCTTAACTTACCATTCAAATTTAATCTAAACACAAACATAACCCTAAAACCTCCTCCAGTCCCACAAATACTCAGACAACCAAAATCTGATTTCCAGGACAAAAGTGTTACTCTACAGGTACAATATTTATGCTGAAGAGATAAATTATGCAAATCATAATGGTTTACGCTTATATTATAGCTACGCTTACTCTTCTGCATACGACAAGTTTCAAGAGTCTACAAATTTACATAAAGCTCAGGTTGTCTAATGATTAAACAATTTTACTATTTAGGACAGTGTTAATATTGATTTAGCTTTAGGATATATTTGGGAAGAGCTGATAAAAGCTTCAATGATATGCACTGCTTTACATTATTGACTTAGCACTTGATCACAGCATCTATATAACAATCTCAAAAATTAATTCGCAAATTAAACCTCTACTTCTTTTAAACCACTATTATATTCGCCTTTCTTCCATGCTGTCTAGAAATTAAAAAAAAAAAACTAATTCCAATGAAAACTCAAAATTGTGTTTAAACTAGATCAATCATCCCTAACCTTTGGCTAACTGACAACCCAATGAGCCAAACGTGTATTGGTAAATTTTCCAAATACAAGTTTTAAAATTATTCTGCATTTTAAAAATATTTTGATAAATATATTAAAATGTTGGAAGATTTTAGATTAACATTTAAAGCAAAGTAATTAATGACACCTCAATTAACAGTGGAATAGCATCCGATTTTTCCAGTGGATTTGGGAAAAAGGCAAAATTTCTGGTTAAAACAAGAAAAAAAATTCCTATTCAAGGAATGGAGGAAAGCATCACATGAATACAAAACAAATGTGACTATCTTTTTAGTCAAAGAGACCTTCCTGCCACACACTGCTGTAGCACTGGAGATTCCGGGAGCACAATCCCAGTCCTGGAGTTGCTCACAATGTAGCAGGGAAGACAGCTGTGCAAACAGATAATTAGGGTTCAGAGTATTCAGGGGATGCTGCCCTAAGGTCTTTGCAGTAGTGCGATGCTACTTTTTTAACTATTTACCACTACTACTACTATACTACCACTACTAAAAATAAATAAAGTATTTTCAAGAATTTCTAAATCTGGTTTGGAGCGCTATACAAATGTACAAATAATTGTCCCACAAGGGACAAAGTAATAAGTGCCTTAAGAAAAAGACTGCAAAATGAGAGGTATTCCTGGGAAACAATATGGATAGGACACAATATCAAAAGAGTGTCAGAAAGAGATGGAGGCAGAAAGGTAAGCAAGCCTACACTCAAGGAGGGATACTGAGCACAGAGATAAGGGCTTACTACTGAATACAGAGAGTCTGCAATAAATGAAGTTTTGGGGTTGAGCACTGACAAAGTCAGAGGTGTTTTTAAAAGCCTCCAATCTCAATGACTAGAGTATCCCAGAAAAGGTCTAAAGGTGAAGTGGCCAGGTACTGCAACAAGCCTATAGTAGGTCAGTGGGAATGAAAAGGATTAAAAGAGTGATGTGAACTCACATTATAAACCACTTCCCAGCCTTCCAACTGTGGAGCAATCATAATGAGACTTTTTTTTTTTTTTTTTTTTTTTTTTTTTTTTTTTTTTAAGGAGGGGACTGTTCCAGAAGGCAATGCAAACTAAAACAATCTACTTCTAGGACTTGGTAAATGACAAGAGTGGAAGAAGAAATAAGATGATGATCATTCAAATTTTTAAGCCTATGAGATCCAGAAAATGGACACTTCCAGAGGCTGATTAATACAGTATTCTTTGTATGTGCTTATGCTACAAAGCATTTTATAAAGACAGCTTCCAGTGTACCTTTTGGAAAGGGAATGTGTTTATACTTTGTAGAAAAAGAACAGGAACTTTAAACCCACCTGTGCTGAACCCAACTACCCACTAGGCGAGGTTAGTATGTGTCCACATTTATGCTGTCATTGCAGTGCAAGACAAGACTGCCCAAGTCTTAAAGTATCCCACTGGGCAGGTTTGTGCGAGGGCCTTCACCTCCTGTTTAATAGTGTGGATGAACAGTTGTTCTCCATTTCACAGATATCACCACCGCAAAAACTGAGGCCATAGGGAAAGTAAGGGGAGTGAGTGACTACTTAAGGTGATGGAAATTCTTGCTATGTATTTCTTTCTTTTTTTTTTCTGGTTGAGATAGAGTCTTGCTCTGCCGCCCAGGTTGGAGTGCAGTGGCTCGTTATCACTTCACTGCAACCTTCACCTCCCAGATTGAAGCAATTCTCCTGCCTCAGCCTCCTGAGGTGCTGGGACTACATCCTGCACCACTACACCTGGCTTTTTTCATTATTTTTTTTTCTTATTTTACTTTTAGTAGAGATGAGGTTTCACCATGTTGGCCAGGCTGGTCTCAAACTCCTGACCTCAGGTGATCTGCCCGCCTTGGCCTCCCAAAGCACTGGGATTACAGGCATGAGCCACCACGCCTAGCCTATGTATTTATTTACAAAAGAATGGATGCAGGCTGAGCGCATCCATTCTTGAGTAAATCAGTGAACCAAGATTGCACCATTGCACTCCAACAGAGCCAGACACTGTCTCAAAAAAAAAAAGGAAAAGAAAAGAAAAGAAAGCAAAAATAAAAATATACAAAAACTTTACAAAAACAAATGGCAATGTGAACACATTGCTGGGGCCTTTTCCCAAGGCCTTGAAGGAAAATCCACCGCTGGGCTTCTGCACCTATTTAGAAGAACTGGAGCTCACCGGTTCTCTGACGAAGCTGAAATGAAGGTAGGAAGGGGGTAGTCTCAGGAACCACAGACACCTTCCCTTGTGAGAAGCAGCAGTAAATTTTCCTGGACAGCACCCAAAGAGTTAAAATTACCCATGAAAATGCAAGTGAAAAGAGTGGAGTGGCTTAGACTGGCTGATTACTCTTCTAAGAATCTCATTTGACAGGGGTAAAATATAAAGAAAGTGTGTGCTGGTTTTTACAGAAAACATATGGGAACTTACCTGGGGAAATTTGCTTTCTCTTAACTAAACAAGGAGTCTTTTCAGGTATTTTGAGTTGAAATTGAGAAGGACAGTCTTAATTATAGAAAATGTGGAGAAAGAGTAAGGCATTGGAAAATGGTGACCATGGTGCATTAATATTCAACTTCATACCTGGGTAGGTGGAAGAAGACCAGAACAGGACTTAAAATTTTACACACAAAGACCCGATATAGAAGAAAAGGAGGGAAAAAAAAGTCAGTCTCTACCTGAATAAGCTTACACACATGAGACTTTTAAAAGAAAGATCAACAAATATTAAAGAAAATTACTTTATCTCCCAAACTGTGGCTCTTCAAAATAAAGTTACAACAGATATGAAATGTAAACCCTTTTCTGTCCCAGATACCATATAATCAGGGTTCCATGAGAATGCATGCATGGGGCAAGCAAATTTCATCAGAACTCCCTCTCTAGCTCTGAACCCCAACAGCAGAAAGGGGGAGAGGCCCTGCCCCAAATGTCGGGGGCAGAGTCCTGCTGGGGACCCACAGGATGACTGTGATACAGGTGGGGCAGAAAGAGCAAAACCACAAAGACTGGCATCCTCAAGGGAAGGTCATTGATCTATGGCACAGTAACTCCCACCCTACAATAGTCTCCTTCCCCTCCCCCATCCCAAAACTCATCCCAACCCACGTGGTTGGGCAGATTCTCCCCTCTCCTACTTGTTAGTGGAAAGGGACTGGAAAGAGCAAAAGATCTGACAATCAGTGATTAAATAGGACAGGCTAGAGACGAGTAACAGTGATTCCAGGCTCCCTTGAAAATAATAAATGGCAGAGGGGACAGGAAGAGAGCCAATTAGTACATTCCCAGGCAAGAGAGAGCTGAGGCCAAAGTAAAGAATGGAATTAAACACCAATTTTGCCACTCTGCCTACTTCAGCAACATCTCTCTTCACTGATGTGAAACTGACAAGCAACCAAGACAAAGGTACAAAACTTCCAAGAGTGACAGAAGCCCTGGGCAGGGGAAACCACTTCACCCTCCACCATCACCGGTGATCCTGAGTGAGTCATCTCAGAGCCCTCTCTAGACTTTACTCCTATTAGCTGTAAATTGAAGAATGGGGAAACAAAATAATTTTCCTGAGTCTGCCTGGTGCTAGCATTCTAGAATTCTGAAAACAGCATGATGTGCATGAAAGAGTATGGACTCTCGAGCCACACTGCCTGAGTTTAAATCTCAGCTCTGCCAGAATTAGCTGTCTGTCATTGGGCAAGTTACTTGACCTCTCTGTGCCTCAATTTCCTCACTTGTAAGAGACAAGAATAACATGCTTTATTGACATCATGGAGCTATCCTGATGATGAAATGATCTGTTAGCTGAAATTATGGTAGTGGGCTTATTCTGTATCTGGTACCTTTTAAGTATATTTTTGTGGTGAATCACCTAAAGAGGGTAACTACTCTGGCCACTGCTTCCTACAGTGCTTCCCCTCCAAGGCAAGAGATAGACAATATTTTCTTTCTCCTTTGTAGAGACGAGGGTCTCACTTTGTTGCCCAGGCTGGTCTCGAACTTCTTGCTTCAGGTGATCCTCCTGGTTCAGCATCCCAAAGTGCTAGGATTAGAGGCATGAGGCAACATGCCCTGCCCTTAGACAATATTAATCAAGCACAGAATTATTTCTTTAGCCAGGATGCAGCTTCAGAACCCTTACTGAATCAGAATCATTGAATCATAGCACAAAAGATGAGTCAGCCACATCCTAAATATGGGTAATACTGTGTCCCTTCATCACTAATTCCATCCCATTTGGTTCAAACTGGTTCAAATGTAGCACCCTCAAACATACAGTTCCAGAAACTCCTTCTGGTGGAAAGGACGTCCAGGATCTTTACAGAAGAGAATCCCCAGCCTGGATTTGTGACAACTGAACTCTCTGACATCCAGTTCCATGGACCAAGCAAACCATCAGCTACCTCTGCAGATATTTTACATTACCAACGGAAAAACAATGGGTGACTGCAGATGAACTGACTTGGCTGATGATACTCCATAAAGAGGTCATTCCTTTTAAACGTGACAAGTTGATTCAATGACAGTCCACAATCCAAAGCAAGACCTTGGGAGTCAATTCTTGGTGGTAATGTGGTAGGATAAAAAGAAAAGGGAGCCCTTTAATTAACAAGATCGGTGCCTAGCAAATTTGATCTGGCAAAGATCAGAGGATAAGGAAGGAGAGAAAGCAACTCCTTCATATGCCTCACACCCTGTTGAGGTTGACTGCAGGACAATCCCACACTCCTCAGCCCCAACATGTCCAACATGCAGGGCCTCCTGTTTCCCACCTGTTTTTCCTTCTAGATTCCCCATCTTAGTTGAAACCAATTCCACCTCCTACACACTTCTCAAATCAAGCTCCTCTTTGGCATCTCTATTCCCTCTACTCTATTAGCACCTAGTTAAATTGTAACACAACCAAAATCTCTAGTCTTGCTCCTCTCAAATCCATCTTCCAATCAAATATCACAGATAATTCTGCTTAACATCCAAAGGTTCTCACATGCAACAACATGGATCAGTCTCAGAGGTATTATGCTAAAGGAAAGAGACAGAATTAAAGGACTACATACTGCATGAGTCCATTTATATGACATTTTGGGAAACACAAAACTATAGGTGCAGAAAACATCAGTGGTTGCTAGGGACTGGGGGTGGGAGGGGTTAGTCACTCAGGAGCACTGAGGGACTTCAGGGAGTAATATAAATGTTCTTCCTCTTGATTGTCATGGTGGCCATGGTACTCATATCAAACACACCAAACAATACAATAAAATGGGTCCATTTTACTGTGTATAAATGATACCTCAATTTAAAAGAAACTGGGGGAAAACCCTACAGACCCTCCCCATTGCCTACAAGTTCCATGGCATTCCTGATCCGGCCCATATCTTACCCTACACACTTCAGCAACACTCAACTTTTTAAAATATCCCGTTCTTTCCATGCAGAAGCGTCTCACCACTGTACCCTTCTTCAACACAGCTTTTCCAGATTAATTCCTAAGTCCTCCAGGTATGTCTCCCTGCCTCTTCCACCTCTCATACACTCAGGCTGTGTGTCTGATAGGTGCCCTCTTGGCTCTTATAATGTCTGGTGTTTCCTCATTATTTCATTCACAGAAATGTATTATACATGTTATAGGCATACATTACAGTATAATGGTCTTGTCTCTCATCAGTCAACTAAGATCAGAATTCTCTGAGAAACGAACTACTATTCATTCACAGGTGTATATGCTGCCTGGCACACTGCAGACACTCAGCAAGCCTTTATTGGAATAAATGTTTCTTAAAGGCAGGTTTGGCCTGTCTACTTCGTTGTTATATCCTCATCACTTATAAAAGTGCCTACTTGGCTCAATAAATACAGGTAGCCCTCACTTTGCATGACAATGCAATGCCACAAAAGTGATCATGCATGCTGAAATCAAGTGAAATGATTTTAATAATCAACAGAAATATTATGATTATTCTATGACCTTTAATTTTTTTGTCAAAACAGTAAAAACTGTCTTACTATCACTTATAAATGTGTAGGAAAATGAAAAGCATATTTATTTAGTACTCTAAAACATCAGAAACTCTGAGAATTAAGTGTTTTATTTATAAAAAAAAAAAAAGTGTCAATAGTAGTTTCGATGGGAATGCCTTATCCTCATTGCTAATTTACAATTCTAAACAAGCATCTTTTCCATGCCTTGGTAGATAGGTATACTTCTTTCTAAGTTCAGACTCACTTCCAACATTTTATCCTTTGTGTTTTCACAGTTATACAGTATCTGTGAGAGTTCCTTTCATATGATTTTTTTTTTGCCAGCATCTTTCCTCTGTTACATCTTCATCCTTTTCATCACAACCACTTCATAACTGACTTTGATAAGTGAGTTATCCTTCACTAAGTGCTCCTAGCTGCATATACAGAGCCTCCAGAACACTGGCTGGGTTGACATTCCCTTGGTCAGCTTTTTTTTTTTTTTTTAGAATCTTGTTTACAATTAGCTAAAATTTCACTCCAATTTTAACACTTCATTTCTTTGATGCACTTTGATCTTTGTTTGCCAATTCCCCCCTTTAATTATCCATTTTTATGAAATGCTACATAGATCTATCACTGGGAGACAAGGAGGCAACAGGACTACATGCTTTGCTGTCTACTGATGAACAAAATAACAGGAAGTGCTAGTGTATGGGACTTTATACAATTATAGTTAATGTAACATGATACCTGAAATTCGGACTGTGTTGAGGGACTAGTATTATTTAGTTAACCATGGCAACTGAAAATTGTGTATATTAAAATCATGCAAAGTGAGAAATATCTGTATTTAGCAAATACAAATAATTTTAGAATGAACTGCCTCCCCACTGGGCCAAATTTAAGAAACAGAGATTGATGCCCTTCCCATTACACCTTCTGACTGAAAACATCACAGAATCACAGCAACTTCCTAAAGACCCAATTCACAGTCAACTATAACAGATGACAGGAGAAATCTAGATTATAATGCGAACACTGTTACTAGTAACAAAGTTACATACTGACACTGTGCTTCTATGACTTGCCCTATAAAATAAGTAATACTACTACTTCACAGGGTGGTATGAGGACCAAAAGAGAAACAGATTAAAAAGTACTTTTAAAATTCAACTAGAGTCCGGGCACAGCGGCTCACACCTGTAACCCCAGCACTTTGGGAGGCCGAGGCAGGTGGATCACTTAAGCCCAGAAGTTAGAGACCAGCCTAGGCAACATGGCAAAACTCCATCTCTATCAAAATACAAAAATTAGCCAGGTGTGGTTGCTCATGCCTGTGGTCCTGACTACTTGGGAGGCAAAGGCGAAGGGATCCCTTTAGCACAGGAGACGGAAGTTGCAAGGAGCCAAGATCGTGCCACTGTACTCTAGCCTGGGTGATATCGAACAAGACCTTGACGCTCCAAAAAAAAAAAAGAAAAAAAAAATTCAACTAGATAACATCAGACCAACTATACACTCAGTATGCACCAGGAACTATTTTAAGAACATTTTACAAATTTTCACTTACAATCCTGACAACCTACATGATCAGTTGCATTACAATCCCCGTTTTGCAGAAGAATATCAAAGCATAAAGAAGTCAAATAACCTGTCCAAGAACATGCAACCTGTAAGCAGTGAAGTCAGGATTTGAACTCAGAAAGTATAACTCCATAAGTGAAGTTCTTCAAAACTTCACTAACTTGTCTGCCTTCCTCAGAAAGAAGAAGGACACAGTCATTGAGAAGGGTATAATATTGACTCCTAGAAGCCAGGCAAACCTGATTCACTAGAATTCAAAGATCATAGCCAGTTAGTTCTGCTGGGACATATTCAGGTTTCTGGCAAAAGAACAAGGATGCACAATATGCAGAGATCTGAGAAGCTAGAAAGACCATTCCCAGTCTGCAGAAGGGGCCAACAGAATAGTTCAAATACATTCAATTCCTTTAATTCTGGTGAATAGAAGCATAAATACCAGGGGGGAACCAACTAAGAAATAAAGTTTACTTTGCAAGAAGAGGTAAAGAATTTGTGTTTATCATAAGTGTATAAAAAAGCTAGAGTGCTATAAAAACAAGGTATGTAAAGCCAACAAACTTCATTGACATTTTCGGTAACACTGACCCTGAAAGTTAATAACATTGTTTGCTAAGGTCTGATTTCACAAGGAAGTCCATATGGAACAGGAACGTGAGAGCCTAATAAGGATGTATGATACAAAAGCAAAGGGATTAGTTAACTAAAATAAGTGGATTCCTCTCTAAATATAATCTACTCATAAGGATACATTTAGAACATTTGTGTCTCATTAGGGGAATTAAGTGAGAAAAGATTCTCAATATCAAATAGTCCTAATTATAATTCATCTTAGGAAATAAAGTGAGTTTTCTTAACTAAAAGGGAAAATATACTGCAAGAAACAGCTTTAATATAATAACAGGATTGTCAACAAAGTCAGACACCAAAACAAACCCATTTGCCCAAAGGAATACTGTGAAAACTGAATAACTGCTCCAACACCACAATGCTTTTTTAGACTATTTCTCAACACTTTACACTCTTTTTTCTCTTATTATCAATCATAACAATCCAAAGCCGAAATAAGTTACCTAAGCAAAGAATATCCAACTATAAACAGCAAAAACAAATTAAATTAATACAAACCATACAAACCAAACACGAATGTATTTACCCCATCACACCTTTCATCAAGGTTCTGCCAGTGGTGAAAATGACATGGTTAGGATATGACTTAACAAGCTGGTGAACATTTTCTTTGGGAAGGGTCAATTCTAGTTTTCTTTTGTCCTTTTTTTTCCCCACAGGGTCTCACTACATCATTACCTACCCAGACTGGCCTCAAACTCCTGGGTTCAAGGGATCCTCCTGCTGCAGCCTCCCAAGTGGCTGGGATTACAGGTGGGTGCCACTATGCCTGGCCAATTCTAGCTTCTGATCCCACCAAAAAGGGGTACTTGCCTTTCACATCTTGAAACAGAAAATTATGTAAATGATATACAGTGGATTGTGTGACGTAGTTATAGGTTATAAAACAAGAAGTGAGAGGTAGCACCCAGTAATGGGTATCAGTGACATGGCTCTGCCTTTCTTACTGCAAGGTATTGTCCTTAGGCTGGCCAAGAAGGTCCATCACCTCTGTAAGCATCTCAGCCACATTTCAAGCAATGATCTGTTTTTTATTCCAGATGGGAAACTCTCACTACTGTTCCCTCCAGCAGACTTCCTCTTACAAAGTATTGGTCCGAACTTAATCACATGACTGCTCATAAACCAATCATGGCCAAGGGGAATGCAATTATCATGACTGAGTTTTTTTCATATTAATCTTGAGATATCTCCTATCTGTTCATTAAGACCAAGGCCCTCCTGTTTCCAATCCCCACCCCCAGTCACCTGGGAAGAGAGAGGGGGAATAGATATCATTATTATCAGGGTTAGCATTAAAACTTACCTCAATTATTCTAAAAGATCCACATGACAACTGTAAAAGGGCTGTTTTTTCTAAAGATGCACTATAGTCACTATCACCATCTAGACCTGGGTCCCTATAACTTAAGAAAAACACTCCACCATTAGACAAACAAAGGCACCAGAATGCAATGAACTATAATACTTTACTGGTTAGGTGAGTAAGAGCCAGTAAATCAAAGGGGCTTTTAAAAAACACAATTCCTCAGCTAAGAGCATGAAGTAAAAGAAACCATATCAGTTCTCTTCAATTTTACACTTTCGGGTTTAGACCTCTCAGTCACTCCATATTTGTTTTTCAAAAAATTAGTTGTCCTTTTTCATTTAGGCAATTTTCCCCTTCCTCAAAAAGAAGTGTCAGGGTCAAATTACAAGAGCTTATCTGACAGGGGGGAAAAACCCATGCAAGATATATTCCTGTATTTGGGCCTTCAGTAATAAGCTTATGATAAAGGAAAATACAAATACTCTCTCCTCCTCTATGCCCAGGAACAGCCCAAGACTTGGAATCATTCTTCACAGGGTTCACTCACTATCCAGCCCAACTCTCAACCTCCATAGGCCTTTAGCAGATCCAAGAAAGATGCAATCCTCTAAAGCTCCCAGAATAATGAGACTAAAAAGAAGGCTGACTAGAGTAGGAACACTGCCTGTATCTTTTCTCACTTTTTTTTCAGGGAGTCCTTTAAAGCAGTGTAGGTGGAAAAGAATAAGCAAAAGAAGTAGGAAGGTTCAACAGAAGGTAGTAAGCTCTACCTCTGACTGGTCTTTCCATAGTTCAGAGATGCCCAATCTGCACGCCTCTACACACAACAGAACTGACACAAACAAATGATGACTGCTAACTGCTAATTCTGGCCTTTTTTCTTTTTAAACACACTCCAGAAGTCGTTGCAATACCGGAAACATTTGGGAGATTGAGCCATCTGATGACAATTACAGGAATCCTGGAAGGGAAAGAATGCTCAAGGAAGGCCAGACGGCCAGGCAATTATAAACCCTAGCTCAGCCCATGTCCTCTCCACACCCTCCACATCACTGCCAGCAAGAGGAGGATGGTGACACCATTAACCAACATTCCCAGGCTGATCCCAGGCTCACACACACTGCTCCAAAGAGGATATCATGATTTTGGTTTGCCTGGTTTTCTTATCCTTTGAAGTAAGACACTTCATGATTGTCATGAGTTTGGTTCCCAAGGGTGTGAGATTTATAGGAACCAAGACTTTTACAGTAAAGAGATGATTTAAAAGGCAAACCACTAAAAATGATAGTATGAAACTAAAACGTTTCCAAGTTGCTTTAATCCCTGAACTAATCCTTTCAGAATGCCAGAGAAAGAGGATGGGAGGTAAAGGTTATGGTTAGGAAGAGAAAAAGAGCTAACATTTACTAAGCACCTCCAAAAGCAAGCCACTTTCAGGATAAAGAAACCTTGCAAAGGAGAGAGCATCCAAGACTAATGAGAACTAAGGCTCAGAGAGACAATTTATGCAGTCTCAAAGCTCTTAAATGAAGACAATGGAGTGAAGCCCCCAAACCCATCTCACTTCAAAGCCCACACTCTTTCTACTATACTGTTGGTGAGACAGCAGGTACATAAAACAGAGACAGACCCAGTATGACACAAAATGGCATTAACCATTCACTATCTGACCAAGGCACAATTAATTTGGCTTCTTTATTCTTAAGTACTTTATATAGTTTTACATCCATTTCTTTTCAATTAATAAATCATAAGTATAATCCCATATAATTAAGAAAAGTCTGGTCCTTTAAATAACTGCACCCTGACAGATTTCACAACTGATGTCTTCCAAATTAAAGCTCTGTGCTGACAGGACTAGGAAATTTAAAACATTTGAAATAGTACACATTTAATGAAGAAGTCTCAGGAAGCAAGGAAGTATAGGAGACTGCTTAATAAGAAATCATGAGAGGCAGGAGAATGGCGTGAACTCGGGAGGTGGAGGTTGCAGTGAGTACGTCACTGCACTCCAGCCTGGGCGACAGAGCGAGACTCCGTCTCAAAAAAAAAAAAAAAAAAAAAAAAAAAACAAATCATGATTCCATAGAATTCCTGCTGGTTCAAGAGAATATACTTGAGTAGAATCACATTTGACACATCTTTATAAACAGGAAACATAATCTATAAACACACACACAAATGTACAAAATTCAAAATTAGGATTGCTAACTACCATTTAATTATCTTCAACTAATGCCTTTTGTGAGTCTCTATAGAAGTGTAAAACACTGTCAAATTTTCCTTAAATCATCACAAGTTGAATACTTGCTTCAATTTGTTAGCAAAAGTGGGACTTCTACAATACCTGACTACCTTACAAAATACGGTGTTGGTAGTAATAAAGTGTAACAGGAATAATAAAAGTAAACACGATGATGATGACAATAATGGCAGCTTTCATGTACTACATCTTTCTCAGTGTCTGTCACTATTCCTAATGCTTAATATAGATTTTTTTTTACTTAACCTTCTCTATAAGGTAGCTATTATTATTATTCCCAAAAAGTAACAAGCAAGTTGAACTCAGAAAACTTGAGTTCAAGTCCACACTTGGCTCTAATAAGCTGGAAATAGCTTCCTCTTTGTAGATATCCAACTTCTCCACTATACAATGGAAAGGTTAAGGTTGGGGGCACTGTAGATTAAATGAGCTCCCCTGTACTATAGATTTGACATCCCTCTGAAAATATATATGTGCCCCTCCCAATCCAAGGCAAACACACATCACTAAACAATCACGCCAGTGAATCTCATTATGACTGCACCATCTTTCACGGCACAACACACTAGGAAGTTATTAACAATCAACACGAGATAACTTTTAAAATGATACCTCGTTGCCCTCTTAAGGATGACACAATATCACCTAGCTGGAGGCTAGGTATCCAGCTAGTAAGAGTGTCACATAAGTCCAAAAGCTACAGCTTGGCAACTTAAAATTGGAACACCAAGATGAGACTGAGTCTGTCAATATCTGGTATCCAGCTGAAAAGTCTTAAAAGAAACTGGGGTTTCTTGCCACCCTAGAAAGCCAGCTGACCTAAGCAGTCACATATCCCCACCAGAAGTTGCCCAGGACAACAAATGATACAACTCCAGTCTACCAGTGTGGGGTATGAAAATCCATGCCATGTCCCAGGAAAGGAAGCAGGGCTATCCCACCAAGAGAAGACTGCCTTCAGAAGGAAAGTATGGGATATCCACAGGAAAGGAAGAGATCCAAATTCTGATTTTCATTTGGCTCTGATCCCATGTATTAAGTTAATGTTATAGCTCAGTGAAAGTAATTACTAGCTAGGCTCTGCAATCCATCAATTCACCCTGGGCATTCCTGCTGATTCTTTCTTTGGTCTCTAGGACCCAAGAATCCCTTTTGTTGATCTGCAAGTGTGAAGGAAAAGTTGGTTGTTACTAGTTTCTCTCTTTCTATTCTAAATTTCTGCCAAGTAATTAGGAAGAGAAAATGAACTATTTTCAAGTTTTTTAATGGAAGCTATGGGGATTCGAGTAGGCACAGCCTCTCACAAAAATAAGATTAAAACCATATATCTTTGACGTCCCCCCTTCCAAGTAGAATGGACAAATGCAATTTGGCTCTAGGCTGTGAACTCAGGGACTTTATCCAAATCACCTCCATTCTAATTTAGGTAATTTGGCAAGATTAACTTAGTCAATAAATTAAATGTATATGGATTTACAAAAGATTTTCATATATCCCCACAACCATCATAAAAGAAAATATTATTAGTATCCCCATTTTGCAGACAAGTATGACAAAGTTCAGAGGTTAAAAGTACTAACCCTAAGATCAAAGTGACAAAGCAGTCTCTTGACTCCAAACACTAGATTTCTCAGTAATTTTTCCAAGTATGGTAGTATCTTACGATTTAAAGGAATTCCTCTAACCGGAATTAACATTCAAAACTACATTAAGGACTTTACTCAGTGCCATTCACACAGTAGGCAGGTGAATTTTTCATTCTCCACTAAACTACATAGAAATTATAGAGGAAATTCTGAAATTATTCCCTATGCTCCCCACTACCCTGTAAGTCCATTTCCACTGCACAACTACACTGAATGGGCAACATAAATATAATAAACATATGCCCACAGAGGGTGGAAGGTAAACAATCACGCACAAGTACTGGCAACAATAATGGGCCCTTTCTGCCACTTCAGTTGTAAACACAATTGCTGACTTTGGTCACCAGCAAACCCCATGGGAAGGTGGCCCACAGCTAAATACACCACTTCCTGTCTATCCAAATGTCAGGGGGTTCTAAGAGTCATACAAACATCAACAAGCCTGTAGTTTTTATAGCTCAGAACCAAGGTTCTCGGATCTGCAATTTGAATGGCCAGTGCTTGTCTCCTTAGGCATGTCAAAATCAGTTATAATGCACATTATTTTTCTTTTTTTTTTCTGATTCTACAAGTAATACACTCTATCTGTAGAAAACATAAAAAATGTAACAAAGTATAAAGAAGCAGAAATCAGTCATAATTCCAGAGGCAACAACTGATAATATTGGCCTATTTCCTTCCAGTCATTTTTTTTCCTGAAAAATATTATTTCCTCTTCTACAGAAAGCATTTACTTTCTTTTTATTTTTTTATTATTATTACTTTTTGGTATGGAGTCTCACTCTGTCACACAAACTGGAGTGCAGTGGCACCATCTCAGCTCACTGCGACCTCCGCCTCCCAGATTCAAGCCATTCTCCTGCCTCAGCCTCCCAAGTAGCTGGGATTACAGGCACCTCCCACAATACCTGGCTAATTTTTGTATTTTTAGTAGAGACAGGGTTTCGCCATGTTGGCCAGGCTGGTCTCGAACTCCTGACCTCAAGTGATCTGCCCACCTTGGCATCAGAAAGCATTTACTTTCTTCAGGCAATAACAAGAAGGCAAAACAGCCCCCCCCAAAAAAAAAAAATTAATCCCATTGTTTTTACAGAACTAACTCAAATTTCCCCAGTAAAATCTTGATGCTAACTACATCAAAAATGCATGAAAATCCTCTGGAAAAGCCCAATAAGGTAATCACTCAAGTCCTTCTACTGCAACACCCACAAAACCAGAAGAACCAATAATCTATAATGAATATAAGCGGTAACCTTGTCAGAATTTGTTTCTTCAGAACTTTTTTACCTTCCAAAATCCTATTTTTGCACTGAAACTATTAACCCTAATTATCTTATCAGTGAGAAAAGGAACTTTGGCTCACACAGAAAAGAAACTATGTAGAGGCTGGCGCGGTGGCTCATGCCTATAATCTCAGTACTTTGAGAGGCAGAGGTGGGCAGATCACCTGAGGTCAGGAGTTCGAGAGCAGCCTGGCCAAAATTGGGGAACCCCATCTCTACTAAAAACACAAAAATTAGCTGGACATGGTAGCAGGCGCCTGCAGTCCCAGCTACTCGGGAGGCTGAGGTAGGAGAATCACTTGAGCTCAGGAGGCGGACGTTGCAGTGAGCCGAGATTGTGCCATTACACTCCAGTCTGGGCGACCCAGCAAGACTCCATCTCAAAAAAAAAGAAAAAGAAAAAGAAACTATGTAGAAAGGGGTGGCATGGGGTGGGAGGTGGATGGAAAAAAGGTCTTATTTCCCTCTCAAAATTACCCTTCTAGAAGAAACAAAGGAAATATTATTGAAGTACCATATATATGTCTTTTTGCATAGTACATAACCAAGGAGCACAGCGTCTGTCCTCTCTAATTTGAAATGGATAGCTCAAAAGTAAGGCAAATCTTGTCTAACAAAGTTGAGGGGATATTCTTTTCATATCAAAAAAAATAGAGACTTAAATGCAACCAGTTACTTAACCAGTAAAAGCACTACTTTTGTAATGCTAAGAGGCACTGGAACTTTTTTTTCCCGGCAATTTCATTCATCATATATTTCTAACGTACCTATTTAAGAGGAATTCAAAGAAAAAGTACTCTTGTACTACTTATCGCTAAGTAAACACAATTTTTAAATAATTTTCAGTGCAAGAGACCTGGAATTTTACTCCCTACAGCCTAGTGATTTTAAATGCCCTGTGACCCTCTTAGGCACTGCCAACATCAACATCTGGTACCTGGCACAAAGAAAATGGATTTTCAACAGTTTTTAAAAACCTCTTCTTTTTCATCATGTGCTTTAAATATGTTTATAAGATAGTTGTCTTTCTCTCCTTTCTGGTGTACAAAAAAAGGGAAGCTATTCTATCAGGCAACTACATGTTTTAGAAGCAAAAGGGAAAAATAATAACCAAAAATTAAGTTGTTGCTAATATTTTTTCATTCCTCCCAAAAGATTACACAAAATAGACATCTTCAATCTGACTAGATGAAAAAATAACCCATGATGATTGTAATTATTGCCCCACAAGTATATACACTTCTAAACAAGACTTCAAAATCCAAAGTATATCCCCTACACAATTCACCGTATTTCTGATTTCTTCCTTTTTCACATGTAAGTCTTTTTATGACCTTCAAATATCCCAATGACTTGAGAAAAAATAATAATGATAGTACTATTGATAACCAATACATTCATCACCTTTATTTTTATTTGTTATTTTGAGACGGAGTCTCACTCTGTTGCCCAGGCTGGAGTGCAGTGGCGTGATCTTGCTCATTGCAACCTCCGCCCCCAGGTTCAAGTCATTCTCCTGTCTCAGCCTCCCATGTAGCTGGGATTACAGGCACCTGCTACCGCACCCGGCTAATTTTTGTATTTTTTTTTTTAGTAGAGATGGAGTTTCACCATCTTGGCCAGGCTCATCTTGAACTCGTGACCTTGTGATCCACCCACCACGGCCTCCCAAAGCGCTGGGATTACAGGCGTGAGCCACCGTGGCCAGCCCCATTTGTCACCTTTAAAAGCTGTACTTTAGCAAACAAGCTCATTCAATTAAACCTCAAATACTTAACCTAGAAGTTTCAAGTGACTTTCAAAAAGCAATACACCTGTAAGGAAAACTGACCATACTTTACAAAGGAGTGAGAAAGCCATGCCAAAAAAAGCTGAAATATTTTTTTCTAAGACACCTCCTTAAATTTAAAAAAAAAAAAAAAAAAAAGCAGAAAAAAATAAAACTGCCTCTCAACTGTAAGTTAGTTAATTGAAACAAAGGGATAATCCCTTACTGTATAACTTCAAAACAGTTGCGTGAAGCTTCATTTCTATGTAAACTTCTCCTTCTCTGTGGTTCTGGCTCAAGTCTGAAGTTATTATTATATAAGTAAAACAGCCCATAAAAGTTGTTCCCGTTTCAGTATCATCAACTAGTATACAGGAGACAAGCAATGGGGCAGT
>NW_012104076.1:2853516-2858485 GCF_000951045.1 Mandrillus leucophaeus
CAGGGCCAGACTCCGTCTCAAAAAAAAAAAAAAAAAAAGACCCAGAAAAGTAAGGATAGTTTGTAACATCTCTGCTTATGTAATAGCCTTCATGTAACTTCTTCATATTAGTTCTTCCTATCTTACAGTTCTCAACAAGACACTACAGTCTCCCTATGGGTTCAAAACATGTTTTAAGATTCTAAATCATTCCCTAATCAGACTGAGAACCTGGTTTGGCATAGCTGGAGGAAGTTACCAGGTGTCAGAAACTATCCTTGGATTAAATTGAGAATAAAAACTCTCGCCCCAGATTGCCAGCTCTGCATGCTGACCAGAAAGAGACCATCCAGAATCTGTCTTTGTCAGCCCAGCACTCACCAGGTTTTATACTAGAGGTGTGCTATAAATTTAACTTTGATAAGAAATCGTGTACTTTCTTCTCTCTTTTTTCAGGTTAGACCCAATGTAATATTAAGTAGATTATACTTTCTTGACTAATATCATGATTATTATTTATGACTAACAATTTCCATTAGGCAAAGTTATATTTCTCCTTCCTATGCAAGTGTTCTTAAGTTTTAGTAACCTTCTTGTTTGAAACCACCTGAAAAATTACCATTCTGGGACAATAAAAAGTCAGCGTCAACACCACAGATCTCTTTATGACTAGAACGAATGAGAAGAATAATGGCAAAAGCATTAAATGTTATCTACAGAAAGTTATTTTTAAGTATCAGAACACAACATACTATCAATTTCCATGAAAACAGGGTTTATAGGACAGAAACTATCATTTTATTAATCCAAATCTTCTTCTAAATCTTCCCATGATCACGAAAAGAAGTAAGATACCATATTATTACATCAGTCTACAAAATATATCCTGTTTTGCAACATGCACCAATTGTCTCTTCATGCAATTAAAAAAGATGGACGTTTTATTGGGGAGCATACAGCAAAACGAAGAAAGAAAATGAGAAGGAGGTGGAGGGAGGGGAGGTCAACAGGGAAATGCTCCTTGAAGAGAGGGACCTAAAAGGTTCTAAACATTATCTGTGGAAAGGAAGTAAAGGAGTGACAGAAGACACTTAATCCCTGCTTACATTACTAAATTGTTTAATTGAACCCATTGAGAATAAAGACCTGTAACTAATTCATTGATTAACATAAAGCTATTGTTATCTAAAACATTAAAAAATCCAGTTAGAAAGTGATTTCTGAGACCTGAAAACTATCTTTCTGTCTAGAATGCCTTTTTTGCTATTCTCCTGTGGAGTGAGAAATGAACTTAAAAATTTCCTAATAGATAAACTCATAATAGCCAACAACAGAATTTTATAAATGTACTTTGTAGAATAAAAGAACATAGGCAAATCCTAGCATGGCTACCTATGTGGCAGTCAGACAAGATAAAAAACTTTCTGAGCTTCGGTTTCCTTGTCTGTAAAATAAGAATAATAATTCATGGCACAGAACCTGACAAAAAGGAGGTGGGCCATATTTATATGAGTATTAAAAATATGTAACTCACCTATTTAAAGAATAAAATTTCAGAGTATGTTTCTGATACCTACAAGTGTTAGACATATTTCAATATTCAACCTTAAAATTCTTTAAACGCAGGTAGAATTAAATAAATGAACATTAAGAAATACACACTAATAGAATACTGACAGCAAATTATCTTTTGTTAGGCTAATTACCCACCATTTTCATTATTATTCTCTCGGTTTATTTCATTAAAATTTATTAGACAAACAGCAGAGCCTAGAATCCTGTGCTATTCACATTAGAAGGATCCTTCAAATGAAAAGTTACAGCAGCTAACAGCTGTCAGGGCCTAGAATCACACCAACCCGAGCTCCAGGCCTGAATCTATCAATATCCTGTGTGATCTTGGGCAACTTTTTTAAATCTTTTTTTTTTTTGAGACAGAGTCTCATTCTGTCACCCAGGCTGTACTGCAGTGGTGCAACCACGGCTCACTGGAACCTCAACCTCCCAGGCTCAAGTGATCCTCCCACCTCGGCCTCCCGAGTAACTGGGACTATAGGAGTATGTGACCACAACTGACCAATTTTTTTTTTGGTTTGTTTTTTGTAGAGATGGGGTTTTGCTATGTTGCCCAGGCTTTTCTTTAATTTCAACTTCAATTTTCCCATTTATAAAACAGGAAAAAATAAGAGTAGCTACAATAAAGATCTAAACCCTGTGTAGCAAAATAAACACTGTAAGGTATGTGAATTGCTATGAGGCCCAGAGACTTTGAAAGCAACTAGCCCAAGGCAAGCAAGCTGGTGATTGGGACAGGACAACATAAATCTCCCACTTCCTAGACCAAAAACAGAGGTACTAATGTACTTCGCTGTCCCCTAAAGAAGACAGCTCCACTTCCTCTTGCACCAGCCATACTGCGAAGAGAGGCTCATCTCTGCCATCTGACAACAGCCCATTCACAGACTTGGAACCAGGCACAACACTGGTTCCCATGCAACTTCTTAGCTACCAGAATTTTTTCATATCAAATTCTAAAGTGGATCACTTGTTTCGGCTGAGGCTTAAATGGCCTGGGTCTAAGTGCCCTTAGTCAGAACAAGGGCCTTGTCTCAGCGCTGCATGTGACGGGAGCTGCCGCTAGAGGAAGGATTGTTGACAATGAGATAAGAGCCAAAAACAAGCCCCCTGCTGGATCACTCTCTGATGACCTTTTGAGTGGTCTCCAGTGTGTTATCACTCAACGTATTAGGGCTAGGAGAGATTTGAAAACATCAGAAAGTTCAATTTTTTATGAAAAAAAATTAAAATGCCTTCGATTGCAGAAATCCAATAACTTCATAGTTAGGATAAGAGCCCTGGGATAAGGAGCAAGAACGCTCTCAGTTCAGTTTTTGCTTCTGTCATAGACTTATGCAAATAAATATGCGGTACTTTTATTTCCGCACCAGCTTTCAAAACGTCGAACCGGGGTGTACCTGCTGAATTCCCTTCCTAAAAACTCAATGCACGGCAATTCTAGAGTCTCCCGAACCAAGACCGAATGCGTTGTAATGTACTCAGTGTGGATCTTGGTTTCAATTATCATCTCTATTCAAGACAGAAAGGGTTATCAAAATGATCCCTATATTCCCCAAAATGGTGCCAAAAGGAAAAGAGTCACATTAGTAATTATAAAATGCCTGAAGCACTGTAGGCGGTTGTGACATATAACTCTTTATTTCCTTTATTTTTATTTACTTATTTTTTTGAGACGGAGTCTCGCTCTGTCGCCCAGGCTGGAGTGCAGTGGCGCGATCTCGGCTCACTGCAAGCTCCGCCTTCCGGGTTCACGCCATTCTCCTGCCTCAGCCTCCCAGTAGCTGAGACTTCAGGCACACGCCACCACGCCTGGCTAACTTTGTTTCTGTATTTTTAGTAGAGACGCGGTTTCACCGTGTTAGCCAGGATGGTCTCCAATCTCCTGACCTCGTGATCCGCCCACCTCAGCCTCCCAAGGTGTTGGGATTACAGGCGTGAGCCATTGCCCCCGGCCTCTTTTTTGTTTGAGACGGAGTTTCACTCTTGTTGCCCAGGTTGGAGTTACAACAGCGCAATCTCAGCTCACTGTAATCTCCGCCTCCCGGGTTCAAGCGATTCTCCTGTCTCAGCCTCCTGAGTAGCTGGGATTACAGGCATCTGCCACTATGCCAGGTTTATTTTTGGTATTTTTAGTAGAGACGGGGTTTCACCATATTGGCCTGGCTGGTCTCGGACTCCTGACCTCTGGTGATCCGCCCTCCTCGGCCTCCCAAAGTGCTGGCATTACAAGCGTGAGCTACTGTGCCCAGACAACTCTGTATTTCCTAATAAAACAGCGGCTCATAGCAGAAAGAAACACAGTGTTTTACACTTTTACATATATAAATACACATCTATACATACATAAATAGTATCCTGAGATCCTCAGAAATCAATGAAATGAGTATGGTAGGGGATATTTCCATCATACCTGTTTTATTGATGGGAAAATCAAAGCCGATTACATAAAAGTTTGCCAGCTGGGTGTGGTGGCTCGCATCTGTAATCCTAGCACTTTGGGAAGCCTAGGCAGGCGGATTGCTTGAGCCCAGGAGTTCAAGACAATCCCGGGTAACATGGCGAAACCCTGTCTCTACAAAAAAATACAAAGATTAGCCGGGCATGGTGGCACATACCTGTAGTTTCAGCTACTGGGGGAAGGGGGCTGAGGTGGGAGGATCGCTTGAGCCTGGGAGGTTGAGGGTGTAGTTGAGCCATGTGAGCCATGATCATGCCACTGCATTCCAGCTGGGTGAAAGAGTAAGACCCTGTCTCAAAAAGAAAAGTTTGCCCAAGTTCACCAATAAGAAAACAGTGTGCCTCACTTTGGGAGGCCAAGGTGGGCAGATCACGAGGTCAAGAGATTGAGACCATGCTGGCCAACATGGTGAAACCCCATCTCTACTAAAAATACAAAAAATTAGCTGGGTGTGGTGGTGTGCACCTGTAGCCCCAGCCACTTGGGAGGCTGAGGCAGCAGGATTGCTTGAATCCTGGAAGCAGAGGTTGCAGTGAGCCGAGACCGTGCCACTGCACTCCAGCCTGGCGACAGAGCAAGACTCTGTCTCAAAAAAAAAGCAAAAAAAAAGAAAACAGTGTGCCCAGAAGAAGCAGCCACATCTTCTGACTCAAAATTCTGAGTTCTTTCTACGTGATAAAGGAATAAAATTTGAATGGCTGTATAAGAATGTATAAATTGTATAAAAAGATGCTTCATGTTTCCTAATCGACGCTTTGATGGCCATGGTCTATTGATGGTCCTGATGAGTAAGAGGCTTCTCTGTCTCCCCTCCAGGATGATAAAATGCAAAGGTAGAGAAAATGATTAAAGAAGCTCTTTAGTCTTTTTCTGCCCCCTGCCTACTGACCCATCTCCATTAATGACAGTACTTAAAAATCTGTAATGCAAATGTAAAGCCACTAAGGTAACTTA
>NW_012104076.1:2858535-2881993 GCF_000951045.1 Mandrillus leucophaeus
CACTTTGGGAGGCCAAGGTGGGCAGATCACGAGGTCAAGAGATTGAGACCATGCTGGCCAACATGGTGAAACCCCATCTCTACTAAAAATACAAAAAATTAGCTGGGTGTGGTGGTGTGCACCTGTAGCCCCAGCCACTTGGGAGGCTGAGGCAGCAGGATTGCTTGAATCCTGGAAGCAGAGGTTGCAGTGAGCCGAGACCGTGCCACTGCACTCCAGCCTGGCGACAGAGCAAGACTCTGTCTCAAAAAAAAAGCAAAAAAAAAGAAAACAGTGTGCCCAGAAGAAGCAGCCACATCTTCTGACTCAAAATTCTGAGTTCTTTCTACGTGATAAAGGAATAAAATTTGAATGGCTGTATAAGAATGTATAAATTGTATAAAAAGATGCTTCATGTTTCCTAATCGACGCTTTGATGGCCATGGTCTATTGATGGTCCTGATGAGTAAGAGGCTTCTCTGTCTCCCCTCCAGGATGATAAAATGCAAAGGTAGAGAAAATGATTAAAGAAGCTCTTTAGTCTTTTTCTGCCCCCTGCCTACTGACCCATCTCCATTAATGACAGTACTTAAAAATCTGTAATGCAAATGTAAAGCCACTAAGGTAACTTACGGTTAAAAACTTGCTTTGCTTTATAAAAAGAATACCATTGTAATATGAATTGTCCCTGACCTGTCTACTAGGGCCCACTGTTATGCAATCCATAGGACAGGCTTGGTGTAGTCTTCCACAAGACAGCATATTTTCTCCCTGTTCATTTACCTTGGCAGGGGTGGGGCTAGAAGCTGTGGTGAGACACAAGAGAGGCATTCACTCTGCCTTTGTTTTCAGCCTTGCAAAACCAAGGAGTCCTGAAAAGACCAGTCCTCACCTGGATACCCACAGCCTAAATAGGTGCTATAGACTAGGCATCCCACAGGGCTGTTTGTTTCCCTCATGTGAAAGACAATGACTGAGTCTGTGAAACCAGATGCTGCTGCTGCAGGCCAGGAGTTAAGCACCGATGCACATTCATGGGGAAGACCTTGGCAAGCAGAGCCTGCAGCCAAATCCCAAGCACTGCTTCTCAAACTGCAGGTCATAGGCAATGGTGGATGGTGAAAATCACTGTGGTGGCTCTTAACCATTTGTGCTTAAATGAAATTGAACAAAATGCATCGCACATAGTAAGGATAAGTTCATGCACATGTCTATGTCAAAAATGCTTAGTCCATTATCCAAAGAGAAAAGTCACTAGCCAGCTACTCTACCTCAGAGTTCCATGGGAATGTAGACAATGTGCTGCTAGACCCTACAGTTGCTAGATTATCCTTCTCTTTTTCAAGAGAAACCAGAACTCTGAACTGTCATATGAAATCTCCCCAATTTTTTTTTAAAAGGGGCTCGACCCGTTTTAAAACAGTGTACAGGGGCCGGCGCGATGGCTCACACCTATAATCCCAGCACTTTGGGAGGCCAAGGTGGGTGGATCACGAGGTCAGGAGATCAAGACCATCCTGGTTAACACAGTGAAACCTTGTCTCTACCAAAAATAAAAAAAATTAGCCAGGCATGGTGGTGGGCACCTGTAGTCCCTGCTACTCGGGAGGCTGAGGCAGGAGAATCGCTTGAGAATGAACAGGCAGGAGAATGAACCCGGGAGGTGGAGCTCGCAGTGAGCCAAGATCGTGCCACTGCACTCCAGCCTGGGCAACAGAGCAAGAGTCCCTCTCAAAAAAAAAAAAAAAAAAGTGTACAGGGGGCCGGGCACGGTGGCTCATGCCTATCATCCCAGCACTTTGGGAGGCCGAGGCGGGTGGGTCACCTGAGGTCAGGAGTTCGAGACAAGCCTGGCCAAGATGGTGAAATCCCGTCTCTACTAAAAATACCAAAAATTAGCCTGGCACAGTGGCAGGCTCCTGTAATCCCAACTACTCAGGAGGCTGAGGCAGGAGAATCACTTGAACCCGGGTGACAGAGGTTGCAGTGAGCCGAGATCGTGCCATTGCACTCCAGCCTGGGCAACAAGAATGAAACTCCGTCTCAAAAAAAAAACAGTGTACAGGGAAAAATCAAACCCCTCTGAAGGATGGACATGGACTGACTATTCAGTACATGTGTAAATAGAAATGAGGGAGCAGAACTGCTCTTAAGAAAGGAGTGCAAACCTTTCTGCAAAATGTCCCTGGGAAGCTTTGCATGTGGAGGCTCTTAAAAAGGCATTTGCCAGGACAACACTAGTGTTGAAAGGAAAAGAAGAGCCCCTAGTGAATGGCCTTAGTGAAGGGGGCAAAGCAGTAAAACATGGGTGGGCCTGATGGTTTTGGCAAATCTATCTTGAGTTGGGTTAGAGGATGCAGCAGAGGTCTCAAACAGAAATCTACCTTGACCTTCCCTTTAGAGATATACATACCTGATTTCTTTGGGGAGGTGTGAAAAAGAATTCATCAGAAGTCATCTTTGAGTGCTATTGCAGAAAGAGCTCTGCCTGCCCACAAGGTTTACCAGCCTCAACTGCTTCCAGAGTTCTGCTGATCAGCTGCAGGGGAACGAAGCAGGGACTAGCAGGGAAGGAATCCTTCAACTGGGTTCACCTTTTGCTACCTGCCTGGCTACAGAACTAAGACTGAAGAGGGCACAGATCCTCAGTCTCTGGGTTTCTGAAGTGAAACCTGCCTGGCAGGCAAAGCTCTGGCTTGATGTAAGGGCCTTGAGCTTGGAGGCTGGTGGTGCTTGCGCTGGGGCTTCTTCACCTCTCCATCCCAGGGAAAAGACTCACAAACCCAGGGAATATTATCCACCCGCAGTCCCATCTGCCTACGTTAAAACACTTGCGAGTCTTCTGTGCAAATGTGGGGGCCCCAAGCCTGAGAGCTGGTCTTGCATCAAAAAGAAAGCTAGGCCAGACGCCAGCTCCAAACCCATCTGTTCCCCAAGCTCGAGGTGCAGGTGTGAGATCATCCCCACGAACCTCACCTGCCTGCAGTTTGTCACCTCGTGTCATTACCACAGGCAGAGATGCAGTTGAGGCTTTTGTTTTACTTCACACCAGGGGGAAGTCATTTTTGGAATTTTTCATCTTAAATAGTTTTTTCTTAAATGTATGTGACACATATTCCTCACGGGACTTAATAAAATAGATATTTCTCATGCCTGAAAAGTAAACTACAGCTGCACAGGTTTAAACAAAATTTATTTTTAAAAACTAACATTCCAGTTGGATTCATTCAAAATACATGTTTAGATATAATTTCTGAAAAATGTTAAGAAGCAACAAAAATAAAACTTTCTCAGCAAGCAGTTTTAATGTAATGCTAATTAACAGGACAAAAACAACACTAACAAAACACACACTCACTAGTATATTTTAGTGTCTCGGTTATCTCAAGAAAAGCAACATAATTTCAAAATAGAAAAATTCCTAAAGCTTGGCCAGGCGCGGTGGCTAACGCCTGTAATCCCAGCACTTTGGGAGGCCGAGGTGGGTGGATCACCTGAGGTCAAGAGTTGACCAGCCTGGCCAACATGGTGAAACCTTGTCTCTACTAAAAATACAAAAATTAGCTGGGCATGGTGGTGCAAGCCTGTAATCCCTGCTACTTGGAAGGCCGAAGCAGGAGAATCACTTGAACCCTGAAGGCAGAGGTTGCAGTGAGCTGAGATGGTGCCACTGGACTCCAGCCTGGGACAGAGCGAGACTCTGTCTCAAAAAGAAGAAAAATTCCTAAAGGTCTATATGCCCACAAAATTACCATAACGGAAGCAAGCAGAAAAACTGTTATTTTTAGAGTCTTAAAAATCTATCCTGAACCTGACATTTCTGTGAGAATGGAAAGAGGGGATGAACAACAACTGCAAAGCTTCTAGTTGCAATTATAATGATTCATTATAAATACAAACAAAGCAAACTCATTTTCTTGCGAGAGCTTTAGTTGAACTGTATAAGAGGAGGCATTCTTAATGTGACCTCAATGCAAAGAATATAGGTGTTTTCAATTGGTCGTTTTTTTGTTTTTTGTTTTTGTTTTATATATATATCAAACATGTTCCCTACACAGTAAGTGTCCGGCAGAAATAACAGTAATGGGGAATACGGTTTTCTTTTTTTTTTTTTTTTTTTGAGACGGAGTCTCGCTCTGTCACCCGGGCTGGAGTGCAGTGGCACCATCTCGGCTCACTGCAGGCTCCGCCTCCCGGGTTTACGCCATTCTCCTGCCTCAGCCTCCCAAGTAGCTGGGACTACAGGCATCTGCCACCTCGCCCGGCTAGTTTTTTTGTATTTTGTAGTAGAGACAGGGTTTCACCGTGTTAGCCAGGATGGTCTCGATCTCCTGACCTCGTGATCCGCCCGTCTCGGCCTCCCGAAGTGCTGGGATTACAGGCTTGAGCCACTGCGCCCGGCCGGGAATATGGTTTTCATGACATTCTCAGGTGACTTCCAAGATCGTGTCACAATCAAGATTGTTAAAATGACAACAAACCTCTGGGACTCCATAACCTCCCCAGACATGGTGTACTAAAAGGATTTGGCCTGTCTCGTCTCTCCTGATTATGCAATATATGCTAGAAGCAGAAGAATGGTGACACGGACCACTGGGCTGTGGACAATGTTTTCTGGCCCCACTTGTTTCATCTCCTCATTTACTATTTGGTATGTTGCTCTGACACTTGCAGTAAGATGAAGGTGGACATAACTCCAGGTAAGAGCAACAAGAAATATTTTTGCCTTCTTTATAAGGTAAAGAATACAGGGGGGTACATATTTACATAGTTGGTTGGCCAGCACGTGAGTGCACACAGGGACACACACATACACACACACTCTCCCTTTCATATATCTAGGCACTCAATATGTCTTTATTGGCATAGATACATAGATATGTTCAGCTTTACACAACAGACATTTTTCTTCAGGTTGTGATCAGTATTTTGCAACTCAAATATTCAAAGGGCCTAGAGAAGGCTTACTGTTTAAAAGAATTTTACTCCTTTCATAAACCACTATTTGCTAATATAAATAATCACCCCTAAATTACCCAAGTTTGGATTTATATATTCAGAAAACAGCATGCAAACCCAAACAAAGAGATCACAGTTAAACTACCTTTGGATGTGTCATCAGTAACATTTCACCTTATGGGTAAACACTGATGACCACCACTAAATGGCAATGTTTGAGATAACAGATACCAGCTAGATACTGTTCAAAAACAAAAAATGGCTCAAGGATTACTGTTTGGAAGAGAAGCAGGAAAATTCAACATAATGTGCCAACTGCCACACCCATCAAATATCTGGGGGGGGGCCCTATACATTATGGAGATTCTACCTCTCAAAGACATACCAACATAAATCACATCTGTCCATTGGGATTGGTAAGTGCTTTTTTGTTCCCTGTTAGTTCTAAGACACTCAGAGAGATAATGCTATTCACTGTACCTTATGATCTCCAAGGAAACAAACACTTCAGATGATTATCTCTAACTTGCCACCCCCAGACCCTCAAAGTATGAATATTCAGTGTAAGGAATAAGGTTCCATGAAACAAAATTATAAGGAAGACCCTAGAAAATTATATAACAATACATAATCAGCAAGACTTACACTCTTGTTTGACCAGCCTTTGAAAAGCAGCTGCCCAAATTAAAGGACTTAATTCAGAAGTGTAGAATAAAGCACTCCAAAAGCAAAGGCAAGGAGATAGAGGAAAAGAGCCCTGCATTGTGTTGAAAGAACAGCTAAACTAGATTAAGTATGGCTGGAATGTAGGGTAAACATAGATCAGATATGGTAAGCTGTCCAAGGACCATGGCATGGAAAACTCAAACACTGTGCAAAGTTTGAAAAGATTAGTAGCATGATCAAAACTGAGCTTTTGGTAAAATATCTCTGGCAGCAATAGAAAGGATGGACAGCAGTAGGAGAGATTCAGTATGGAATATTTGTAAGGATACTACTACTCAAAGAGTCAAGGCAGGCAACTGCAATGGTCACAGTCAACTTTAATACAGGAGGTAAGAATGAGGATATATGGATGCAGAATCCCTAAGATCCGGGATCTAAAGATAAGTCAATGATGATAGAGTTCAGCCTTTGCTGATGAGTGGTGGAACCATTAACAGAAATTTTGGACACAACACAATCCAACTAATATTCTGGTTAACCATAATGGGGAGGAGGTTATTTCCCCCTTTCTAGCCTAAACTTCCTGCTGTATCTGTGCTTCCCACATCAAGATTTGTACTACTATTTATTGGCTTTCTATGAGGTTCTTACTTTGAAGAACTCTTCTCCTACCAAGTAAATAATTAGTGGTTAGCAAAAACTGGTAAGGAGCATTATCTTTCAAGTGAGACAGAGTAACTGTGCGTTACATTCTTCTTGGACACAAAGATGGAATAATTTCAAAGCTGGATTTCTAGCACAGCTGAATAATGCTCTGTAAGGAATAAAGTACTAGCCATGCCTAAAATATTGGCCTGTTGGTTGAAGTTCTTCATGTTTCCCAACTGCCTATTTGCCTCTTGCCTTTATTTATTATTTTTCATGTTTAATTAAAAAACACTTCTACTTTAAGCAAATATTTCCCCTTTTTCCCTTTAATTACCTGACAAACGGTAGTAGAGCTGCATAAATTTTGCCTGAGGTTAAAACTGGAGTAAAGCCGAATCGCTAGCTTGAGACATTGTTCTGGCCAAGTAAAGCAGAACACGTTTATCCCCTGTGTTTGAACAATACTTAGGCACTTCCATTAAGACCTCTTTTTTAACCAGTGTCGATTCTGATGAACCCTCTTTCCTGATTTGTGTGGGAAATCTGAGTGTTCTTCACACCACCACTTCAAGATGAAGGAAACGAAGCTCAATGCAGGGGCATGTAGGTGTGCACGCTGTTTTCAGTAGAGAATGCAAACACATGCCAGTTCCGCAGTGTTAAATACCAAGCTAGGCAGCCCTCCCTTGATTCAGCTGAGCTTGTTCTAGACAAACGTTCAAATTTTTCTGCTGCCTTCCATTAAAAAGATATACAAAGTACAATAATGAGAGCAGATTTTAAAAAGTCAAAGGAAAACAAGGATAGGTGAAATAAATGGCAAATCTAAGTATTAAAGCAATCAGAAATATAATCTAAGAAAAATTGGGAAATTACGGCACTTAATAAAAAAATTAACCTAAGGGCAAACAGGACACAATACACACACACAAACACGGATAATGTGTTTTTTCTTTTTTCCTTAAGAGGCCCTACTCCAAATTGGGAGGCTCAGGCCCAAGTATGTAGTCTTACATGTGTGGTCTAAAGATGCTCAAAGCACTTTTCTTATCCTATAATTCAATCTAGTAATAAAAAGTATGGTGATCCGGAAGAGTGAATTCAAGGCAGCTGGCAGGTTTCACTGAAATCAAGTGATCTCATCTGCCAGCCATCTAGGACTCCCCAAAGTTTAGAAGGACTTTTGTGTCACTGGCCATCTCTCTCCAGCAACTGACAAAGGAAGTGGAGAGTGTGAAGAGGCAGCCACCTTTCCATTTAGGAAAATCTTTCTGCATTCCAGCTTACTTTTCCATCTAAAATACCAAAATCACATAGGCAGAACACTCTGATTCCACCTTAAAAATCTCTTCGACTTGAGTAGCTGGAAGGGATCTCATGTAACAAACACCTTAGGTAACAGGTATCCATTTGCATACACACAAAAGAGACTGGTGTAGATCTGTGCTGTAGGAAATACGAGGATCTAGAAATACTGCTGCCTGAACCATTAATGTTCTCCTCTCTTCACCAAGTAATGTCCTACCCTCTGTAGAGGCAACTGGCTGCCATTTGAGGGCAACTTTGTAAAATCTAAAGGTGGTATGATGATGATCATGATGGCAATTAAAAATAGTAACAGCAATTAATCATTTCTTACACTTCTATGGATGTCTGGAAAATATGAGGGTCTAAAGTCAGAAAGATCCCAATTCAAATTCAACAATCTTGGACAATCTGTTTAAACTGAGTTCCCACTTCTTCATTCAAAAAAAAAAAAAAAAGGGTGAAGAGGCATAAACCCAGATGGCTGATGTGGAGGTAAACTGAGCAGTGTTGATGAAAGCATCTGGCACACTGAAGGTGTTTCTTAAACACTCCTTCATTCCTCTCCCTTGCCAGAGTATGGTTTAACATGCCTTAAACAAATCAGAAAGAACTAGGCCAGCAACAGAAGTAGATCCAGGATTTACAGCTTTTGCTCATACTGGAGACTTTTAGTCACTCAATAAGCATTTATTGAGTTCTCAGTGTGTGCCAGGCACTGCCTGGGGCACTTGGCATTTATTTTCTTTAATGTCTACCGTCTTGAAATTTGATTTACTTTTATGTTTTAGGGTCAGGGATTGAAAGCAAATTTTCTCAAAAAAGGAAGCAGTACTGAAAAATACCTATTTTTAGGATCATGATGACAATGTACTCATCTCATTCATTTGATGCAAGCGTGGTTCATAAGCATTGGTTGTGTTGTTAGTCTAATGTCAACCTAAAATGTCACAGAAAAGGCAGGACTGGGGACGAGGCTGGAGATGGAACAAAATTAATACAATGTGAAATTGCAAGCAAAAATGGTAAGCCTGCAACTGAAACTATAAAATAAAAATTTAAAAAAATTTAGGCTGGGCGCGGTGGTTCACACCTGTAATCCCAGCACTTTGGGAGGCTGAGGCGGGTGGATCATGAGGTCAAGAGATCAAAACTATCCTGGCTAACAGGGTGAAACCCCGTCTCTACTAAAAAGACAAAAAATTAGCCAGGCATACTGGTGGGCACCTGTAGTCCCAGCTACTCAGGAGGCTGAGGCAGGAGAATGGCGTGAACCCAGGAGGCCGAGCTTGCAGTGAGCCGAGATCATGCCACTGCACTCCAGCCTGGGCAAAAGAGCGAGACTCCATCTCAAAAAAACTAAAAAAAATTAAAAAAAAAAAAAACCAAAAAGGAAGCAAAAAGGAAGGAAGGGGAGAGAGAACCAGTTTAGAAGTTTAAAGAGAATGCCAAAATGGAAGTCCACAATAAGCTGCATGAGCTTAGGTGTCTCCAGAGATGATATTCCGATCACAGGCAAGGAGCTCATGATTCATAATAAATGGTCAAAAAGTGATGGCCATTATTATGGTGATTATTACTGTGTCTTTTACCTGAGTCTCAGTTTTCTCAAGCATCAGAGAAGTTCAGACTATATCTACGAATTTTAATGGAAAAGAGTCTGAACTAGTTTTTATTGCTGTTGTTTTGAGATGAGGTCTCACTAAGTTGCCCAGGCTGGTCTCAAACTCCTGGAATCAAGTGATCCTCCCACCTAAGCCACCCAAGTAGCTGAGATTACAGGCATGTGCCACAGTGCCTGGCCGGATTCTTTTTTAAAAATTCATTTAAAGGGGTGAAATATTTTTTAAAGGGGTTAAGAAGTACTTAGCTAGAGAATACTGCAGATCTCTTCCATTTCTTATATCCTATCATAGCAATATACTCTGGCTTCAGTGGACCTCAGAACCTTGGCAATACAAAAAAAAAAGTCCCTTAACCTCTTATCCCCATCAGAAAATCAAACGAGTAATCTAACAAAAATAAGTGAACAACAAAAGAGGGACATTGCATGAACCAATGACAAAAGTGAGTCATGAATTAAGAAGTGAGGTGAAGTCAACACTCTGCATCTGTACTAAAAAAACAAACAAAGCCGGGCGGGGTGGCTCAAGCCTGTAATCCCAGCACTGTGGGAGGCCGAGACGGGCGGATCACGAGGTCAGGAGATCGAGACCATCCTGGTGAACATGATGAAATCCCGTTTCTACTAAAAAAATACAAAAATCTAGCCAGGCGAGGTGGCAGGCGCCTGTAGTCCCAGCTACTTGGGAGGCTGAGGCAAGAGAATTGCATAAACCCAAGAGGCCGAGCTTGCAGTGAGCCGAGATCCGGCCACGGCACTCCAGCCTGGGCGACAGAGCGAGATTCCGTCTCAAAAAAAAAAAAAAAAAATACTATAAGCTATCTGTACAACACGTGGTCAAAGAAAAAAGGGAAATAATAGAGATGGTATTTGATAGATTTCAGTAATTCAGGTATAAGATTATGGTATATCCATTTCTATTGAAAAAGTACTAGTTGGAAATGTGTCATAGTTTTTAATAAAGTCAACCACAGCAGCAGAATGATGTCCTAATGTCAACAAGCATAAAAGGAATCATTAATAAGAAATATGCAGTCCAGCCTGGGTACGATAGCTCATGCCTGTAATCCCAGCACACTGGGAGGCCAAGGCGGGTGGATCACCTGAGGTCAGGAGTTTGAGACCAGCCTGGCCAACATGGTGAAACAACGTCTCCACTAAAAATATAAACATTAGCCAGGCGTGGTGGTGTGTGCTCTGAAAATGTCAGGTACTCTGAAAATATCAACTCATTTAATTTCCACAACTCTGTGAGATATGTATTCTTTTTTTTAATCTCTAACAATGGCAATAGGCAAGGTACAGTGGTTCATGCCTATATATCCAGCACTCTGGGAGGGCAAGGCAGGCGGATCACTTCAGGTCAGGAGTTCAAGTCCAGCCTGGCCAACATGGTGAAACCCCAGCTCCACTGAAAATACAAAAATTAGCCAGGCGTGGTAGTGGGCACCTGTAATCCCAGCTACTCAGGAAGCTGAGGCAGGAGAATCACTTGTGCTTAGGAGGCAGAGGTTGCAGTGAGCCGAGATCACACCACTGCACTCCAGCCTGAGCGACAGAGTGAGACTGTCTCAAAAAAAAAAAAAAAAGCAATTTAATAAGGCCCAAAGAAGTAAAAAGTTTTGTCCAAGGTTATATTCCTAGGAAGCAGAAGAACCAAGATTCAAATGATAGGTTTATTCAGCTCCACAACCAGGCTTAAATAACTATGCCTTTTCTCTCATGAAAAGCCACCAAGGTACTTCCCAAGTGGGAAGCTTGTTACTCTCAGAGCATGTCATATTTTATTCCACACTGATGATATCTGCATGTTAAGACTCAGTAAAATTACTAATAATTTGGTCCTAGAGGAAAAATATTTCTCACAAATACAGATCATGTTATATATACAAGTGGTCTTTTTTGAAGTTGACAAACAACTGTTCAACTTGAAATGGGCCAAGTGTATACAGGGAAAAAAAAACACTAAAAGCTTACAGTGGGGTAGTATTCAATTGATGAATGTGAAAATCAAACAGCAATGGGAAAACCCCTAACTAGGGCAATGATGGCTTAAAAGGATTCAAGCAGGCCAGGCGTGGTGTAATTCCAGAACTTTGGGAGGCCGAGGCAGGTGCGTTGTAATCCCAGAACTTTGGGAGGCCAAGGCAGGTGGATCACTTGAGGCCAGGAATTCGAGACCAGCCTGGCCAACATGGTGAAACCCCATCTCTACTAAAAATACAAAAATTAGCCAGGTGTGGTGGCATGAACCTATAATTCCAGCTACTCAGGAAGCTGAGGCAGGAGAATCGCTTGAGCCTGGGAGGCGGAGGTTGTGGGTAGGAGGAGGTTATAACTACAGTAACTATCAAGTATTGTACCCTCCTCTACTATATATTAGGCTTCATATTAGACTCTGTATTCTAACATTACCACCTATTACCCTGATACATACCTAAAATAGGCCTATCTTTCTTTGTAAATAGAAGAAACCAAGACACAGAAGTTAAGAGACTTGCCCACGGTCAGAGATCAGTTATTCAAATCCAAGTGAGCCTAGATGCAAAAACACAGCCTTTTAAACTCTCAGTGGTATTTAAAGTAGGGTTAGTATAGCCATCTAGAGCGAACTAGTTAGTTTCCCCCATTGTGGCCTTTAAGGAAAAAATTTAAAAGAGAGATGGGCAGAAAGACGGCAATCCATTAAGAACTTACTGGGAAACTGCCTGAAGCTTATTTGAAGGCTGATTTCTGGAATTGGAACATTTTTAAAACACCAAAGTTGTTGTCATTTGCCCAAACGTGTCAAATGCAATAAAGCAAATTCACATCAGATTTTTTTTAAAAAAAGGTGTGTGACAAGTAAGCAAATATTAACGTGGTGTTGAATAAATGGAAATATTCTAGCTGAAACTGACTATTGTAGTTCAGAAATTATTATAGTCAACTATGTGGAACACTAAAATCTAATCAAACATTCCAACATCATTACTATTCCATAAATTTGAATTTTTTTTAAGCCAAGAAAAATTACAGAAGTCTTGAACTCAAAAGTTCATACTATGAATTGAACTTAGTATTATTTAGGAAGTGCCCCTCTTCAAATTACTGTAATTGGTCAAGTAGTTTCAAGAACCTAGAAAATGGTTTTGTCTCATCAATGTAATGTCCTCCTCCACACAATGATTGAAACCATATTAGGCCTCTACATATCCAAGCTATCAAATCAGTCTTCTTCACATTAGGAAACTGAGCTAAGTTTCCTGAACAGAATTAACTAATTTGCTTTGTTTTGTTTTATTTACAAGAACCATAGTAAATAGTTTATTAAAAAGCAAACAGTATTCTTACTAAACTCTCTTCAGTGATTTTTCTAACCAACAAATTCTTTTTCTAAAATACCAAGTAGAAAAGTTTGCATGTCAAACATTATATATAAAATAGTTCTATAGTGACATGTAAGAATTACACCTGCCAGGCCAAGCACAGTGGCTCATGCACTTTGGGAGGCCAAGGTGGGAGGATCGCTTGAGCTCAGGAGTTCAAGGCCAGCCTGAGTCACATAGCGAGATCCTGTCTCTAAAAAAAATAATAATAATAATTAAAAATTAGCCAAGTGTGGTGGCACATGCCTGTGTTCCCAGCTACCTGGGAGGCTGAGATAGGAGGATCGCTTGAGCCCAGGAGGCAGAGGTTGCAGTGAGCTGAGATCACACCACTGTACTCTAGTCTGGGCAACAGAGTGAGATCCTGTTTCAAAAAAAAAAAAAAAAGGATTACAACTGAAATGTGTAACTTAACAAAAACAATTTAAAATCTACTCAGAAAAATTCTGATTGCCTTGATGTTGATAACTATAGTAATATTTGGTATCCAGGAATGATTTCTTTTTTTAAACAGGTGATCTTTGACTACCCAGAAAGCTGAACTATGAAAGAAGAGAAATCTCAGGAAGTAACTTCAAGCTCTGCCCAACAAAAACATTCACTGACTGGTTCCAAAGGTCTTTTTCCTTCTCTGTGGAGGTGATTTTGAAATTTCATTCAAATCCCTAACAGCTCCTATCAAATTATATTAGAATTGTGACCTTATAAGATGCCTACAGACAATTATAATTAATCTTAGTTTGTAGAATGGATTAATGAATGTGTTTTGTAGCTCTTTGCATAGACTACACATATGTCCATTAATCAGTAGTGAGAATCTAAAACTAATTCCTGGAAAATCTACAAAGGAACCCAATGGTTAGGGGTGATAAGAACTTCTGACACTGGTCCTTTGAGAGTCAGTAATAAAAATAGGCTATGACTGCTACCACTATCACTGAGGAGGTAATGTGTGTAACGACAGTGAGGAGGAAAATATACTATTTACTGACTCTTTTCCCTGAAGTGTTGAAGGGGTTTTTCTGGTTGGTTTTTTAATGTTTGGTCATTTTATGACACAACGCACAAAGAAACTGTTACGTCTAAGGGCAGAAATTAAAAGACTTGAAACTTCTGGAAATTCAAAGGTCCCTTCTTTTGAGGCCCTGGACACAGCTTGTTTGTATTCCTTCTTTCTAAAGGCCACATATATGACACTCTTTCAAGTAAAATCTACTACAAGAAAATAAAGGGAGGGAAAGGCACTTGCCTGTCCTCAGTCACCTCCTGGCCCTGTTCTCCCTAACTGTTATCTCCTTGATAAGCAGTGGTGCTCTGAGGTGCTTTCATATTCTCAATGCTCCAGCAGGAGTGATGATTGAGAGGCCCCCAGGCACCTCAAACCAATGCTGTCACTTCTAGTCACTGCTCGGCCCAGCTAATGCCATGCCTGTCATGACAAGCACCAGCCACCTAAAGGCACCACACCTCTGCCTCGACAAAACATACCTCTGAAAAAAAGTATGAGCCACAGAGGGAACCTGTTTCAGGTGTTGCCAAGGGAAGCCAAACTTGTCTATAAACAGCAGAGGCACAGTGAAAGAGAACCCAAAGCCACAGATACAAGAGGACTGTTAGCCTGGAGCACAAATGATTGTTCTACTTCCTGTGCATAGATTGTATGGGAGGGGAGGAGGAAAAGGACAAATGAAGATACGGTTTGACCAGGCTAAACTGGGTTTAGTTGTCAGCCTAAACCTGCCATCTGGTGTTAAGATATAGCAGATCACACCCCAGATGTGTTCCTTCAAACAAATCACATCTTTTTTCTTACCCCTCCTTTTTTTTTTCTTTCTGTAAAGAGAGAGGTGCCTGCCAAAGATACAAATCAGTGAAAGTTTACTTTATACTAAAAATTCTCATTAATTTACTCAGCCGAATGAGTAGGTATGTCATTTATGCACTCACACCCCAAAAGCAACCACTTTTCAAAGATGGTACCTAGAGATGCTGAGCTGAAAATCATTTATTTGCTACTCATCTACCGTCAAAGTTGGGGCTATCCTTAGTCACTCAAAAGCCATTTCATCTGAAAAACAAAATTTATTTCAGTACAGTAGAGTTCTGAAATCCCTATTCTCCTCTTTATTTTTGTCTCAATATCTCATTCCACAATTGGGGTGGGGAAGGGTTATACAGTGCTATCATTTGCACCTCATTACACTTGGGCTGGAGCTTTGAGAAAGCTGATATTCCCTCTAAATTTTTACAGATGCTTCTAGTTTACCAGTTCATGACTGCACTACTAGAAAAGACTTCCTGCCTCTAAACTGCTTGCTGGCATGTAGGCTGAATTTCAAAATCCCTGAAAAAAGTAAACCTTTGTGGTGTTCTCTTAACTTTCTTCCTGGGGAGGAGGAGGAGGGGAGGGTCACCCAAACCAAGCAAAATCTTTTTCTCCTATGGAGTGAGATTAAAGCTCAGAAATATTCCCTCCTTACTACTGACTCTTCATTTTGATTTGGAAATCACCTCACAAAAATGTTCATTAACTGAAAGTTATTTGTGGAAGGTGTTTTTCATTAGAAATTACGATTGTGACAAGTTCAGTAAATTGTGAAAATAATTCAACTACAGACAGCCCTTCACCTGAGCATAACTGTATTTTTATTTTTTTTTTTTTTGGCATGTGTCATCTGACAAACACTTTGGACAGAGAGAAGGGACACTTTCTAAACTAGCACCCCCCTTTGTTTAATGGTTCCAGGGTTTTCAAAGTTCAGGGCAGGTGACACTGGTCTGTTCCTAATCTTTACTGTGTTAGCAATGTTAAGGCTGATGACGAGGGACACAAATCCCCTGATGGAACTGAATGCATTCCAAGCTCCCCGACCCACTCAAAGCCATAATCCCCTGCAGCTGGATCTTACTTACCAGCATGCACAGCTAATACATTTTTTAAAAGCTAGTCACTGGTGACAAATGTAAACTGGACACAGCAGCCCCCCTTTCTCCGTACTTCACTCCCCCACCCCTCAATCTTCCCCCATAACCCAGAGACTTGCTGTTTCTGTGATGGATAGGACCTGCCTTTTAGAACCACCAAGCCTGTGCCGTATAGCTCTGCTCTAAGTGACTAGAAGGTTTTAAAAGCATCTTCAGCTGTCAGACTGTAACAAAAACAACAAAAAAGTCATCCTTAACACAAACATTTCACAACGGAGAAAACCCTCTAAGTTGCGATTATCACTGCCATACGGAGGTCCACTATTTATTTAGCTATCACACGCAGGAAAACTGTCTGGCACTCTTGCTGCTTGATTAAATTAAGCTGCTTGCCATATTCTTGGGTATAATAAATGCAAAAGAAAATTTTAAACTTGAGATTCTTTTCTATTTTTTGGACTCTTTTACTTTTGGCAGAAAAATGACTGAAATACAGCAAACAAGTAGCCCTTTATGGAGGGCAAGCATGTTTTCACCATGGATTTTGGTCATCTACTTAGAAAGGGAAACCCCAATAACCCAAGTGGACAATAGCTCTATGCTGGATCAAGTCTCCAAATCTAGGGCAACAAACTATGCAAAATAGCCTAAAGACAGAAGAAATGATGGATGGATTGATGGATGGATACACAGAGCTATCTAAATAAGAAAAAAAATTTCTAAATGCTATCAAAATTCCAAATAATACAGATGACAGATTTTGATAAAGGGACAAGCTATCCACTTCACCTGATGCAGAAAAACCAAAGGTTAATGTATGTAACTTTTTTGGTTTATTTCAGTTCCCAGACAACCGGCATTAAGTGCTATGATTTAAGAGATGTTACCAATTAGACTTGGAGATAACTACCACAACACTGACTATAATGCTTACATTGCATTAGGTTTAATTACTGTAAAGTTACATCTGGAGAGGAAAACATAATTTTACAAACACTCTCAGCATTCTAACTTGAGCTCAGTCTCTGCACGATACATATTTGCCCAAGTAATTGAGGCCCTAAAAGGCACCACAGTTAATAACGTGTAACTAGGAGAAACACAAGGAAAAGTGACAAGCAGGTCTCTGTGAATTAAATTCACATGTAATTATGTGACCTTTCAGTGTTCTTCTAGTCTTCCTAAGAGCAGGTACTCCACAGCAGCTGCGACCAGCCTCAGTGGGACCCACTGAACAGGAATTTGACTGAGACGTGGAGGAAAGAGGTATTGTACTGATGGAGAAAGATTAAGACAATTGCTTGGGAGAGTCCAGCTCTGATTCTCCTACTTGTCACTCATTGTCATATTCCTAGAATTCTGAGAACTCAGTCAACACATGAGTAATTCGATCAAAAAGGAACACTATAAACTCTGTTGTTCATGGTGACTTAAGTGCATTGGGTCTAAACCTAAAAATGGGGTGTGTGCAAAGGAGGGGAATTTGTGAGTATTGGTGAAAGAACAAGAAAAGGAGGTTACGAGATTCTATGTGTACACGTGTTTTATTATAAAAGAGTATCATGGTACTTATGGGGAGAAGTGTGAAATATGTATAGCTGGCTAGGTTTTTCAAGACTGAATTAGAGTATAGGAATACAAAATCAAAAAAGAAGAAAAGAAAATGAGCCCCTATAATCTATACATCTCAGACTCATGACTAATGGCAACATGTATTTAGTTTGAATCCATATGATATGTCCATTCATCCAAAAAACATTTATTGAGGCATGTTTGTATTCTTTATAAAGTAATCAAAGATGGCAGTGCTTTACAGAATTGCCTTATATATCTATTATAAGCTGCAAGCAGTATTACTACTACTAACACTAAATGATCTCAGGTCTAAATTATCATGTCTGCAATGATATATTCACACTATAAAGTCATCCAAAATCCTACACAAAATGTAAAAAGTACATCAGGAAAAAAATTGACAGACATAACCTGACATCTGCATGCTACTTAAAATGTGATAAAAATGGAGTAGCTTAATCAAATCTTTTAATACTAAAATATTCCGTAACTGTGCCCAATAAAAAAATCACAGGTTCAAATAAATTTGTAACTAATCCAGTGAGAAATATTGATCATATTTTATAGACAAACCACAGCAAACAACAAATTCTATTTACCTGAACTTTCAGGTCAATTCGTAATACTTAAAAACCCTAAATGAAAATGCTTAGTCTTGAGTAAGCATAAATCCTTCCCATGAAATGAATATAAAATTAATACTGTCTCTTTAAGTTACAGGACCTGCTATAGTTAGGTAGTATGAAGCCAAGAATACGTTCTGAAGCTTAACTCTCAGGAGCAAACATTTTCTACTTGTGAAGTAAACTCTGTTGAAAGACAGCAGACTACGGTCCCACCAGTAAAAACAGGGAAGTTTTCAGCCAGTGACAGCTTTGCCTACAGAGAAAAAAAAAGTGTCACAGACTCACTTTATTAAACCATATGCTCATTGCCCTGTGAAGAAAGCAGGGTCACTAATTAGTTCATTCTGTGAAAGAAGCCCTTCCTGATCCCGTTGACTTTTGTCCCCCTGGTTAGCTCCAGCTATTTCTGTCATGCAACTTGAAAATCACTGGAGGGAGGAAGATCGCCATAACAACCGCTGAAATGATCTTGTGGAATGTGTCTAGTGGCACTGGAATAACCTGAATATGTGCTCCAGATGTGTCGGCTGTCAGGAAAAAAGTAAACACATCTGATGGACAGCGTATGACTAGATGGCCTCGAAGCGACTCCAGAGGCTGGGGCGCGGGGGAGGGGCCGCATGTGTGAGCAGGGGGGCGGCGGGGCGGGCTGGACAGAGCAGAAGGGAGGCGAGCCGGGAGCCGGCACGAGGCACCAGAGGACCTGGGGCCTGGGGCGGCCTGGGAGGACTGAGCGCGACTGTTCCGCCCGCGTCCCTCCCCTGAGTGGCCTCTGCGGGACTGCAGCGGCCTGTGCGAATTTCCGTCTGGCGCGGACTTGTGAGCATTTGGGAGCAAACTACAACATGAATGCTGAGGAAGGGTAGAAGAGAGGAGCGGGCTCAGAACGCTTTCTGTCTTAAATATTAATGGCAACATGTTTTTAAAGCATTCTGTCGCTGTCTCCTGGCCCCTACTCACCCTTTACCAAATGAATGGTTTTGCTCTTTTGCTCCATATGCATACTCAAGCACTCTTTTTATTAGGTGACTGGGTGATTACACTCCTGATCCGAGTATGTTGTCTTTTTTGATGGTGGTGTTGTTCCGCAGACTTTCACAAGTTGGACAAGCGGGTTGGTTCCCTAACCCAAAACATTTTTTTTTTAAATATTTTTCTAATAAAATACATAGAAATGACTAGAAAACACGATATAGGCCAAAACACATTCTCACCTTAGTTCCTATTCTCAGGGGTGTTTGCAAAGAGGAGGATTTAGATCTATGCCCAGTGCTGACATTCACAAACAAAACAGCAATTCTACAAACATCTTAACGCACAGTAGGCACTTGTTAAATATTTGCTGATCAAAATATTTTTAATGTACAAGATTCAACTACAAATGCTACTTGGGTTCTACATATAAACAGTGGCAGGGATTACTTAAAAAAATAAGTAACCAAGCTTAAAAATACTTAAGAAAAATAAATGGGAAGTTTATTTCCCCAGGGGAACAAAAATGCCCCCTTAAAGAAAATAAGAAACAGTATATTCACACTATAGTACACAAACCACCTACTTGTGCATGAATCCACCACATTTTAATGCCTATTTCTACTCCAATCATTTGTAGAATGGGACTTAAGTTTTACAGAATATGTATAAAAATATTCACTACATTTCTGCTATAAATGCTTGTATCTGTGAAAAACCTAAAAGGTTTGTTGAGAAATTTAAAATCTATGTGAAAAGCTTTTCAAACAACATATTCCATATTTTCTTTCAAAAATTCCACATAATTATATTTCAATAAAATAACGGTTTTCCAACATAGTATAAACAAAAAACAAAACTGCATTGGAGGGCAATTATCTCTATAATATACATAGTTATCACCTTGGCTAAGGCAAGGCAGTATTCACCTAGTACAGTTGTCCCTCACTATCAGGGTGGTAGGGATTGGTTCCAGGTCCCTCTGAGGATACCAAAATCTTCAAATGCTCAAATCACTTAAAAATTGGTGCAGCACTTACATATAACCTACACACATCCTCTTATACTTGAAATCATCCCTAGATTACTAATATTTAATACAATGTAAATGCTATGTAAATATTTGATATACTATACTGTTGAGGCAATAAGGACAAGAAAAGATTCTATACTGAAACATCAGCAACAATGTAACATTTTCTGGATATTTTGCGCATTATTTTTGATTCACAGTCGGTTGAATCTGCGGGTGCAGAACCTGTGGATACAGAAGGCCAACTGTATTTTCATTCAAGGTGATTGCCAACTTACAAATCTTGTTTCCATTTCTAAGTATCTAAGTACATTTTCCTCCTTTGATAAAACTAATTTAGTGACTCAGATTCTGAAAGTAGATCACCAAAGGGAAAAAGAAAAAAGAAAACCATGAAAATTATTTGAGAGCAGGAAATGGAACAAATCTTCAACTTACTCTTTACTCTGTAATTCACACATTTAACCTGGCAGAGGAAGACCCTAAGGATTCTTGGAGGCTGAAAGACTTAAAATTTGAGGAATGAAAGAACAGCAAGGGTGAATGGCACTGCTTCTGCCTTCTAGAAATTGGATTCCACTGGCAGCTGGCTGAATGAAGCCAGTAACAGATTCATGGTCGTGGAAAATGTTTCATCCTCTAAACGAAAACGTCATTATTTCCTTGTAACAGAAACTGTACTTCTTGACAAGTTAGACAACCTAAAATAATCAATGTCAAGTTCCAATTTATAAAATCTGTTGGCAACCTATAAAAAAGAAATAATCTGTGTATTTGCAATTATTTGCAGAGCCTACTTTATTATTATTCCAGTCTAATCTACCCCCACTCCCAAATTAAAAGACTTCAAAGGGGCTGACAGATTTCCAAACAAAATGCCAAGTATTTAAGCCAAAATTATCAATGTGCGCATTTGCACAATGAAGTGCCAAATGTCTAAAAGATGGATGAGCTTCAATGACCATTTTCATTCACCTTGGTCTTGGCATTCAACCAATAAGCAAACAGTTCACGTATATTCAAAGAACTGGAATATATCTGTATTCATTTGTGTGACACTTACTTATCTATTTAAAATTTCTTACACAGAACTTGCAGTTAACTTTTATGAGAAAAATGGCAAATAATGCATTGGTTCTCATGTCAAATTCAAAATAATGGTTTTTCAGTGAGAGGTTTTCTTGTTTGTTTTTTGGGCTTTTTGAGGGGTGGGGCAATGTTGGTTATTGACAGCATCACAAGGTTAGAATGAAATTAAACCTGGAGTAAACTTAGGAAGTATTCAAGTTCCAGGAGTTATAAGATACCCACATGAACAGATTTGGTGGCTGAACTCGACACACTTCTGCCCTTAATCTACTGTGTGTTTTAAAAACTCAATCAAGTGCTCCTGGGTTATGGTTCCTCAAACCACCAACTTTTCTTAGACAATGTCACACCAGTTGCATGAAGCTCCACAGAGACTCTCCCTAATGCTTTTCTGTTTTACTCCACTGAGCAAATAATGGCAATGGTTATAACACGCATGGGCTATTGGATTTGCACTCCCACCAAGCAAGATCTAGGAAACTTTGGAGAGTTTACCCACAATTTTTTTTACCTTATCTATAGCTTTACAGACCAGACTTAACTATTAAGTTAAAGAAATCCAGAAAAGTTGAATCCTCAAGCAAAACAAAACAAAAACTAATAGGACAATCAGCAAACCAATCTATTAGAATTCCAGCTGGCTATGAGTAAAATACTGCAATGCAGCTTCCTGGATGTAGGATATTTCAACTGTCCATTTAGTAGGTTTCATTCATGAGCCCTTATTAAAATTACAAGGTAATCTTCAAATGAAAAATATGAAACTATTACATGTAGTTAAATACCAGTAGAAGAGAAAATCTAGAAGGTTTTTTGAGGTCATCAGCCATGTGTCATGTTATCAAGGGAAAAGAAGTCATGAAGCAGCACAAAATTCAGAGAAAACCAGGCAATCTGTAAAACAGAACACAGAGAACACAGTATGTTCTGCCCAGCTATAGAGGCCTAGAAGAGCTCCTTTCAAGAACATAGCTATAACATTTGATCTGCTTACTATAATGTCATCAATGTAGGCAACAGATGACATTCATTTCTGAAGACCTCCACCCCACTCGTGTCCTAACTGTAAAACAAGTGCATCAATGAATCCTAACCCAAGTTCTATACTAAACACAGAATATTCTCTCAAGGATCTGTGAAATCCTCAAGACAAAACATACAGCACATTGATTCCCAAAATACATATTTCCCATAGAGCATTTAAAGGTAGGAAGGAGAACAAAGTGGTAAGAGCTGAACAAAACCTGAGAAAAGTCCCTGAATCCAAATTCCTTCGTCTCTTTTTTTTTTTTTTTTTTTGAGATGGAGTCTCGCTCTGTTACCAGGCTGGAGTGCAGTGGCACAATCTCGGCTCACTGCAACCCCTGCCCACCAGGTTCAAGCAATTCTGCCTCAGCCTCCCGAGTAGCTGGGACTACAGACATGCACCACCCTACCCAGCTAATTTTTGTATTTTTAGTAGAGACGAGGTTTCACCATGTTGGCCAGGATGGTCTCAATCTCTTGACCTTGTGATCCACCTGCCTTGGCCTCCCAAAGTGATGGGATTACAGGTGTAAGCCACCCCACTCTGCCCAAATTCCTTCTTATCACAGTCTAGGAATCAGTCTGACAGAAGTCAATCAATTCACCCAATGTCATGTTTATTTGTATCTGGAGAAGAATTGGAACAAAACCCTCCGGAAAGTGATATGCTTCCTCCAAATCCACCCTTCTCTTGCCACCACCAATTTCACTCCCTCCTCCCAAGTGACAACTGACCTATTCATCAGATGATAAGATCTTCTCTTAGAAGCACTCTGCCTTCAAAGAGGGCCAAGATTAACAAACAAATCCAAAAACACTCTTCTTGACAATTTCAACCTTCTGTCCCTATAAGCATTTTACCAGGATCGTCAAAAAGTAAAAACCCACTTTGAGTCTGAACTCCATTCTTTTTCCATTTCCTGGAACAGTTGTTCTTAAGCAATGAAATGCCAAGAAGGATGAGAAAAAAACTAGCTTGGGAAGCCAAGAGCTTCGAGGTCATTAGCCTCAGAGCAGTAATGGTTGACTATATTCCTTTACGGTTCCTTTATCCTTAGTTCACTAAGGGCAAAGAACAATTTTTTTTCTCTCTGATGTTTTTCAAGTGTTATCGTCCTTGTAGGCCCATTATGGGGGCCTGACATGCTGGGAATTGCTGGTTATTTGGCCACTTGCCGTAAGGAATTATTACTACTGTACTTAAGACAAATGGTGTCCCTGACTCTAGAAGCAAGACCACTCCAAAGGCAATGATGGTTGACTAAGTAAGCCCTTCAAGAAAATCATGTGAACTCAAACCCTGCTTAAAACTTCCTCATTTCGTTTAGAATAGTAACTCTGGTCCTTAACATGGCCTCCTAGCCCCTTCCTTCCCTTCATAGTCTGATACCAGCTCACCAGCCTTACTCTACTACCTTCTCTCGGAACCACTTACAATGGCCTGTCCACACCTCCAACGTCCCAAGCAAGCACTCTCTAATCTCAGGCCTTCGGCCCTTTTGCAATACTCAGCACCCTCTACCTTACCCGCAGACAACCTAGTTAATTTCTCTCCATCCTCCAGATCTCAGCTCAAACAACCCTTCAGAGAAATCTTCTCTGACCCCACAAACTGCATTTGGTGGTCACTGCTTTGTATTTTTGGACTCTGAGTATTATTCTA
>NW_012104076.1:2883648-2910360 GCF_000951045.1 Mandrillus leucophaeus
CGGGCATGGTGACACATGCCTGTTAGTCCCAGCTACTCGGGAGACTGAGGCAAGGAGAATCTCTTGAACCTGGGAGGCAGAGGTTGCAGTGAGCAGAGATAGCGCCACTGCACTCCAGCCTCAGCAACAGAGCAAGACTCCGTTTCAGAGAAAAAAAAAATGTGTACTTAATATCTATCTAGCAGAAAACTAGTGTGTGCAAGGCACAGTTCTGGTATCCTATTTTAAATATGAGGTTTAACTCTCTTGCCAAGAAAAACAGATTTAAGTTAAAGAGGTTTTACAAGAATTGGTGTCTAAAGTTGAATTGTTTTTTCCCAGACTTACCAGTTTGAGACTTGCTCTAATAGGATAAATCTTTCAACTGCAGGGAGTCTTCAGTAAAACACAGCACCCATCCCACCTAGTTAAGAATCCTGGCACTAGAAATCTATTTCACCCCACTCAGCAGGCTGCAGTACATAATTATTTTCATCTGGTTATAACACGAGGTAGTGAGTTTAATCTCTCAAAGCCTACAGGGATTGATTTTAGCAGTTTCAGAAATTGCCTCTCACGCTATGAATGTGCCTCACAGCAAGACGGTCCTGCTAATGGTTCCCAGATTAGGATCTGGAAGGACCAACGGCTTCCTCCTCTTCATAATTTCCTTTCCTTTGTGGGCCAAGTCTATGGTCATTCAAGGTATTCTCATGGCGCTGCTTTCAAAAACAATTTGTTCTGATTTAAATGAAGAATCAGAGGTCATTTTTTAAAGGTATAATCAATTATTACTGTAGCTGGAGTCTAATGAATGCATATATAAAGTAGACCATCAGAAACATATTCTTAGAAACATAAGGGATATATGAAAATTAAATAGAATCCCAAACAATAATATGGCCATGAACGTGAAGAAATCTCTAGTTTGTCTTGATTTTTAAAACTTTGTCCCAGCTCTTCCTTCCAGGTTAAAAAAAAAAAAAAAAAATCCTAGAAAACCCAGTTCAAGAATATATTTAATGTCTCCTTAATTCTTACTAAGTTCGACCCTACTCAGTCAACCCTAATTTGTCCCAGGTTCTAAGTAAACCCTCCTCACCACACAAAGTCATCAGAAATGAAAAGAGGACACTGCTAATCACTAATTTTAAAGTGAAATTTCTACAAAGACTGGGACTAACAAATCCAATAAAGTAAAAATGATCTAATAATACATTTTTTTCAGTTTTTGGTAGAAGAACTAATCTCAAAAAAAAAAAGAAAAATATATATGCAAATTAAACTTCACTTCCTGCTTACAAAAGATTAGAAAAGGCCCTTGGGCTGTCCACAGCATTGAGTGATAGCAGGCCACTTATATTAACAGTGACAACTACACGTCTAAAAGGTATTCAACTTACACACCTGGTTCAACATATGTTAGAATATTTTGGCTCTGCCAAAAAAAACTTTTTTGCCATATCATAAATTCTCTCCCCACTGTCCTGGTATCTCAGGTGAGAGACTACATAGGTAAGTTCTAAGAGTCAAATTTTTATAAGCATAGAGAAGTAACAAAACACTTTCAAAATGCTGCTTTCTTTTCATGTTTTTGAACCCAAAAAATGGACCCACAACAAAGACCTCAGTAATAGAAACCTGAAACACTATGAAACATAATCTTAGAAAACCATAATTTTGGCCAGGCTTGGTGGCTCACACCTGTAATCCCAGCATTTGGGAGGCTGAGGCAGGTGGATCACAAGGTCAGGCATTCGAGACCAGCCTGGCCAACATAGTAAAACCCTGTCTCTACTAAAAATACAAAAATTAGCCCAGCGTAGTGGTGGGTGCCTGTAATCCCAGCTACTCAGGAGGCTGAGGCAGGCGAATCGCTTGAATCTAGCAGGCAGAGGTTGCAATGAGCTGAGATCGCGCCACTGCACTTCAGCCTGACCGAGACTCCATCTCAAAAAAGAAAACCATAATTCTACCAGACTGGAAAGTCCTTGGTAGACTGCCAGGTTCTTCCATCTCCAGCCTCGAAGTCAATGCCTGGTGAAGAGGAGGTTCTCAAATGATACTTGTAGAATTAGATAAAGAAAACCTGAGAATTATTTAAAGTACTTTCAAACATGTTATCACACTGTGATCCTCTGAAGGTATGCAAGACAGGTATTCTTGAACCATTTCAAAGATGAGGAGCCCTAACTTCAGAGCTATCAAATTAGCCTGGTCTTAGGGATCCTAAGCTTTTCTATTACCATCAACTCTGCCTCAACATTTACAAATCTCAGTGTTTCCAGGAGGTGGAGGTTGCAGTGAGCCAAGATCGCGCCATTGCACTCCAGCTTGGGCAACAAGAGCGAAACTCTGTCTTAAAAAACAAAACAAAACAAAACAAAAAAAACCTCAGAGTTACTACTCTTTCACTTTTGCTCTGCTTTCTGTATTTTATGATACCTGGTATAAAAACGCCAAAAGGAAAAGGTAACCAGATCACTCAGATGCCAAACCCTAACAAGATCACTACTGCCCTTTGGAGCTATCCAAGTCTGATGGCCCAGGCTACCAGGTATTTAGGTCTACTTAAATAAGGCATACATAACTTGATACTTACACTGCACATAAGTTTCAACCTACCACATATTTTTAACCAAAAATGTTTCTTTGGAATTTTTTTTCATGTACAGATCCATACTGACAGTTTAACTCTAGATAGACTTTTACAGGTAAAACAAAGCAGGCCCGGCATCGTGGCTCACGCCTGTAATCCCAGCACTTTGGGAGGCCGAGGCGGGTAGATCACTTGTAGTCAGGAGTTCGAGACCAGCCTGGCCAACATAGCAAAACCCCATCTCTGACTAAAAGAACAAAAATTAGCCAGGTGTGGTGGTGTGTGCCTCCCAGCTACCTGGGAGGCTGAAGCAGGAGAATTGCTTGAACCTGGGAGGCAGAGGTTACAGTAAGCCAAAATCATGCTGCTGCACTCTAGCCTGGGCAATAGAGCAAGACACTGTCTCAAAAAATAAAAAATAAAAAAAAAAAGCAAAGAAACGCAAGTCGTGCCAGGCGCGGTGGCTCACGCCTGTAATCCCAGCACTTTGGGAGGCCGAGGCAGGTGGGAATCACCTGAAGTCGGGAGTTCGAGATCAGCTTGACTAACATGGAGAGACCCCATCTCTACTAAAAAGAAAAAATACAAAATTAGCTGGGCGTGGTGGCGCATGCCTGTAATTCCAGCTACTCGGGAGGCTGAGGCAGGAGAATCACTTGAACCCTGGAATTGGAGGTTGCGGTGAGCCAAAAGCACTCCAGCCTGGGCAACAAGAGCGAAACTCCGTCTTAAAAAAAAGAAAGAAAGAAAGAAAGAAAGAAATGCAAGTTATTACCTCAAATTTTTTAGCTTCTGTGGATTTCACTGTAAAAACTGATCACCATAGAATCACATCACACTACCACATATGAATCGCAGAATGGTAAATCCAGTGTTTTCAGATTCCCCAACTTAGACTTCAAAGTAGACATGATCTTCACCTGGTGGCTCACAGTTGCTCTTAGGTAAAACTGTATTTCAACTATGGATTCAACATTATTTATAGAGTATTTATTGTATTCCTGGCTTATGCTAGGTTTGGCGATTCAAACATGAATAAAACATGACTCCTCACCCATGGGAAGGACAACATTAATAGTACTTGAGAAAGATACAAAGAAATACAAAAAGGCTATTGTATTGGTCTATGTGTGCCACAGATGTGGTTGCTACTTACAGTTTCTTAAGAAACACACATGAAAGAAAACTACTAATTTCACTGGTCAGTAGAGGTGAGCTAACAGAAGTTAGCTCTTACATAATTCCTCCTTGCAGAAAGAGGTGATACATAAAAGTTCCTAACAGAGTTTTCAACATAGTGGATTAAATTAACAACTCTGAATAATTTTCTCAGATAAAAGACATTAGAAACTTAAGGATTCTTTTCCTTAAAAGTGAAGCAATGATTCTCCAACAGTTTGTATATAATATACATATCTGAAAGTAATCTTAGTTGCTTTCAATACTGCTGAACCAATCATAACTAGCACTTGTTGCTAAGGTTATGCATCTTTTAATGCCCTGTTTATATTGTGCTATGTATCAATATGGTAAAAGTTGCACGCCATCACCCATTTTGTACCAGTCTTCCTTCTATGTAGTACTAAAATACTGCCCAAATTACTAGTTTTGAAAGCTATCCTAGAATAGAAATAAAATGCCCTACACCAAATATTAAGCAATGATAAACATTTAATTAACTGTGGCTCATTAGATGACTACCTATCTGAAGGGATCTATTATGTTTGACGCACACAGACCTGCAGGTGAGACGAGAATCCCATGTGAGTCTAAAGCATGCTGTGCACTCTTTAGCTCTTAGACCAACCACTTCATTCCTTCTTAGGCACCATCACTATATGCCTATTAGGCATCCAGCTCTATAGTATGTAATTCTCTCCCAAAACTAGAAGCACACTGGCTTTCAGTCATAAAAATTAAAGGCTGATTAGAAGATCCTCTCAACCTTACAGCCAAGAAAAATGTAATTTCCGATATATAAACTGAATTGAAAAGGATTTTTACAAATGATTAGTCAACCGATGTGCTGCATGCACCTACGTACAAACATGCACGCCTGCAAGCACACACCCACTACCACCCCATGACAGTTACCAGAAACTGCTCAACTAATCCCAGAACTCCTTCCAATGACCCAAGGCACAGTTGCAGGGTTCTCTTCTCAATGGCTTTTACCAATCTATCAATATTGATAAGAGCTGAAACCTGTTTTCCATCTTTAACTTACTCTATTCTTCAGATAAAGAGGTCTAAAGAAGAACCAAAGAAGTTACAAAGATCAAACAGGTAGTCAGTGACAGAGTCTGGGTTAGAAAAAATCCAGACCTTCTGCCTTCTGGTCCATACCACAGAGTCTATCTGCAATGTTTATCACATACCCACTAAATCTTACTATTCCTTAATCTATCTGTGTCCTAATCATTTAACTTCTTACCATCTCATTTTGGCAGCCACATATGCTCCTCTCCTTTTTGCTTTTACAGAATCCAATGCCCCTGGCTTAAAAGGGGAGAGAACTTACTGCCATTTCATATCCACAGGGTTAATGAATGCCCATAGTTAACATGGCGTCCTCCCTTAAGCCATTAGCTGTCACTCAAAAGTTCACTCTAAAGCTTGATCTTTGCTTCTGCTCAGAAGTATTTATTCACCCTATCACAAGTGTTTTTCCTTTAATGTCACAATGGCAAAATACCGCCGTGGTTGTATGCCTTTCCAAATACGCACATCTGTGACAAACACTATACAGTTTTGTCACTAAGACTAAAGAACTTAAATGGTAAGATATACCAAAAGCAAAAAAGAATTACCAGGTCAAGGGGCTGGGTAAAATTGGTATTCCTATGCTTGTTACCTGCCACAGAAACCAAGTACAATGTTTATAAACCTGACACCAAATAAACATTTCAATCATAGTTAATTCAGCAGTTCCACTGTCAAATGAGCCTACAGCTGCTCATCAGAAAAGGGTTACCACATGAATGCACTCAGATTGGAAAATACCTTCATTACTCTTTAAATACCAGAACAGATTTTGGCCGCTTCACAATAAACAGGCCTAACGTTATGTAGATAATATCGTATATAACAAAACCAGCTTTTTTGACTGAAATCCCACCAGTTCCACCACTGTAACCTCAGCTAGGGTAATTAATATTTTCGTTGTTCTTTCGATTTCACGTTTGAACACTGTATCTCTACTTCATGGGCAGAAATGACCTAATGGGCAATGTTCTAGGCAAATTTAAAAAAAGGTCATGAATTAATGGGCAAAAGACTCCTTTCTTTAAACAACACATAAGCAAACCTGAATGACATCCACCATTTTAATGGGTTTTTGTCAGGCACTGTGCTGACCCTTACCCAAACTATATCTTATTGAATCCTCATTCCAACCCTAAGCAATGACAGTTATTACCCTCCATATTTAAAAATGAGGAAATCCAGGCTTAAAGAAATTCTGTCCCTTGTCAAACTTCCCACAACATAGTTGGGATTCAAACCCAGGCTGTTCTGACTCCGATGCTTTCTATACCTTCACAGACTATGCTACTTCCACTACACTATAAATACTTAAAAATCATTTGTAAAAGTATTGTGAGGCCATGAGAACCGTAACTAATTATTCCTCAAAATGTAGATATCCTGGCCAAACAGTATGTCCACAATCAAACCATCACATCATCAAAAGCTAATCAAACCCAGGGCATAAGTTGTGTGTGGGTCATTTAAGATAACAATGGAACCCTTATGATCCTTGAGTGGTTTCACCGCACTGTGGTATTCACCATGCCTTCTTATAAAATCAAAAATACAAAGTTTGAAAATGTTTAAACAATGAAAATAAAATACGTAAAAAAAGATAAAATACTTCAAATTAAAAGAGTAATCCATGAAAAGATCTGCATGCATGATGGCTGCCCATTGCAAAAGATCTATTTCCCAAGCCTATGTCTGCAAGACATTATTATAAATTTTTTTCTTTTTTTTTGAGACAGAATTTCACTCTTGTTGCCCAAGGCTGGAGTGCAATGGCACAATCTCGGCTCACTGCAACCTCCACCTCCCAAGTTCAAGTGATTCTCCCGCCTCAGCCTCCCAAGTAGCTGGGACTACAGGCATGCACTACCACGTCCAGCTAATTTTCTATTTTTAGTAGAGACAGGGTTTCACCGTTTTGGTCAGGCTGGTCTCGAACTCCTGATCTCGGATGATCCACCTGCCTCGGCCTCCCAAAGTGCTGGGATTACAGGCATGAGCCACACACCCATCCTGCAAGATATTATTTAATGCACATATTTTTGGAGTTTTGAAGTTGCTTTGCCTTATGTTATTTTTACATATGAACCTCCACTATGATTTTTATTATCTTGCAAACTGTTGATCTACCAAATTAGTAAGAGAAATTCACATAGAAAAGATGCTGGCATGAGAATTTCCAAAATAGTTCACGTAGATATAAGTATGATACTTTCTGTTCCTATGATAGGAAAAAGAAACTAACGGGTGTTTGGTACTTGTATTACACACATACCATGCCAGGAACTGTCACATATGTCATCTCAGAAATACTCTAGCATAAATATTATTATACCTACTTTATAGAAAACAGTGGGTCAAAAAGTAAAAGATGCTAAGGGCTGGGGAGGGGGAATGGAAGATTTACTGTTGAATATAGTGCCTCTCTGTGGAGGGATGAAAGTATTCTAGAATTAAATACTGCTGATATTTCCACAACTTTGTGAGTATACTAAAAACCAGTGACTATACACTTTAAAATGGTGAATTTTATCTCAATTTTACAAACTGAACAATCATGGTAAACATTAACATTTGGGAAATCTGGTTAAAGGATATATAGGTATATAGGAATTCACTGTATTTTTTTTTTTTTTTTCTGATTCTTGTGTAAGCCTGAACTTACTTGATTTTTGTTTGGTTTTGTTTTGTTTTTTGGAGTCTCTTTCACTCTGTGCAATCTTGCTGCAGTGCAATTTCAGCTCACTGCAATCTCCGTCTCCTAGATTCAAGTAATTCTCCTGCATCAGCCTCCCAAGTAGCTGGAATTACAGGTGTGCACCATCACACCCAACTAATTTTTGTATTTTCAGTAGAGACGGGGTTTTGTCATGTTGGCCAGGCTGGACTCAAACTCATAACCTCAAGTGAAGGCCTGAATTTATTTCAAATTTAATGAAACAACAATATGAATATATTTAACATTACTGAACTGTACACTTTAAAAAGTTGAGGGTAAATCTTATGTGTTTTTTTACCATAATTAAAAATCGATTTGACAGACAGATAATTGACTGATAGAGAGATAGACGAATTTGCCCAAGATTCTACCATAGTCAGCAGCAGAATCAGTATTCAAATTCAGGTCTTTACAACTCCAAAGCCAATACTCTTTCTCATAACCCCAAAAAGGGCAGGGTTATAATTCTGTTTGTACTGGATAGTACTGAGATGTCATTTATGGTCGTTCAAAAGGTGTACACTAAGATACATTCCTTTTTTGTGTGTGAGACGGAGTCTTGCTCTGTCGCCTAGGCTGGAGTACAGTAGCACAATCTCAGCTTACTGCAAGCTCCGCCTCCTGGACTCAAGCCTCAGCCTCCCCTGCCTCAGCCTCAGAGTAACTGGGATTACAGGTGCACACTACCACACCCAGCTGATTTCTGTATTTTTAGTAGAGATGGGGTTTTGCCATGTTGGCCAGGCTGGTCTCAAACTCCTAAACTCAAGTGATCCACCCGCCTTGGCCTCCTGAGGTACTGGGATTACAGGCGTGAGCCACCATGCCCAGCCTACATTTTCTTAAGCTCCTTTTTTATAAATGAAAACTCTATTACCAAGTAAATGGGTTTTAGTAAATGTTTCTGAGCTACTTTAGGTTTACTATGTAAGACTACAAATGTGTGTGGAAGGAGAAGAGGTTTAGATACTATGCTTTTCATCAAACAGTTACTCCCAATTGAACATTATTCAAAAACAAGCAGAATTCATGTTAGAATTCAAGCAGAAATTCACATTAGAATTTTTCTTCCAAGTCAAAATGCCGTAACTGATAGTGCCATGAGTGTGCAATGAGTATGTGAAATATTTGTTGTTATCAAATTCTGGTTTCTACTCTAAGTTTTTGTTGTTGTTGTTGTTCATTTAAAAATCTTTTGGCCAGGCAGGGTTGCTCACACCTATGAAGTAGGAGGATCGTTCGAGGCTAGGAGTTCAAGACCAGCCTAGGCAACATAGTGAGTCACTATCTCTACAAAAAAATAATAATAAATCTTGTAAGAGTTTAGCAATTTCTCGTAAGTTTTTTTTACATTACAAAAAAAAATTACAGACAGGAGTTTCAACACACATTTTAAGTGCTAGTTTACCAATCACTGACACAAAATCTGATGGGCGTTTGCATAGATGGGTATATTTGGGTTTGAATTGGGGACTTATGACTAAATACCATTAAAATGCCAACTGCATAAAATATTCATATGTCTTTACAAATCATGTTTACTTAAAAACGTTAAGAAGCAGAATTTAGTGTTCCATTTGTTAATCTGCAATCAAGTACACACCTTAAAAAAAATAAACATTTCTTTAAAAAAAAAAATGATGTCAGGTAGTAATTCTAGGGGTGGGGAGCAAGAGTACTATTTTTACAAGTATTTTTCCTTTTTTTTTTTTTATTTGAGACGCAGTCTCGCTCTGTCACCCAGGCTGGAGTGCAGTGGCGCACTCTCAGTTCACGGCAACCTCCGCCTACCAGGTTCAAGTGATTCTTCCTGCCTCAGCCTCCCAAGTAGCTGGGATTACAGGCACAAGCCACCACACCTGGCTAATATTTGTATTTTTAGTAGAGACGGGTTTTCGCCATGTTGGCCAAGTTGGTCTCAAACTCCTGACCTCAGGTGATCCACCCGCCTCGACCTCCCAAAGTGCTGGGATTACAGGCATCAGCCACTGCACCCAGCCATTTTTCATTTTTTTATATCAATAACTATCCGGTCATTTCCAGGAAAGGTATTATAGATATTTGGGGCAGAACAACTCATCATTGTGTGTAAATTACTCTGCCATCCTGATGCTGCAGTGTCCTTGACCCACTAAATTGCAGGAGGCAGCCCCCCAATTCAGTCATTTGTGAAAAAACAAATCACCCGATATTTCCAAACACTCTGTGTAGGTAGCAGCACTTCCAGGTTCAGAACCCAAACAAGCTTTAACACCTTCCACCTGTTAGTATTTCACTGTGAACTGATGAGTAGGAAGTTCCTATCAGTCAGGCTCGGGGCCAACCCTCCCAGGCACTGCCAGGATGCCCCATGTTTTGAAATAACTTTCTCTTAGGCGGCCTATCAGCATAAATTCAGATTTCTATCATGTTATTCTTAAAACCAAACATACCTGCATTCATTAGACTGACACCATAAAAACTCTAAGAGAAATGGCATTTTTTTAAATGGAGGGACCTTTGAATGATTCAACACCAGCTTTTTACAGTTACAGTCCTCAGAAGTCACATGGCCTAGACCATGGAGCTTCTCAAATGCAACAAGTCATAATATACATATTAGAAAGAAACCACTGGTAGTTCAGTTTTTAAAATAGGAAAATTATACCAGGAATCCAAGCCCCACGTTCCAGAACACAAAATGTTCAAGTTCAATGCCTCTGCATACTTAAGTTACCATATGACAGTAACAATGCAGAATTTATAAAAACTAATTTAGTATGAAATTAAAAACACCTAAGTTTGAAATACAGTTTTGGTGAATTTCTAACTATAAAAAAATGAAAGAAAAGATGCTTCAAAGTAATACATTAACTTAATAAGAGGAAAGAAAAATCCAGCATTTTCAGTGTTAAATTCTAAACCATTATCAGTAACAGAATTGTACAATCTTTTCACTATTTCCTTAGCAACCAAAAGGTCTGTTCATTAATAAGAAAAGTCATTGTATTTCTCACTTTGAAAAATATTTGTCACCAATTCTGTGGTATATTCTTTCCCAAGTTCTGACTATTATCGTGTAATTTCTACCACGCAACACAGCACAGCGCTAAATACCACAATCTATCACCAGCATTAACTACTCCCAGTCCTAAGACTTTAATTTCAACAAGGCTGCAGCTCAGAGACTGAAGACTGGTAGGGTTTCTCTTCCAGCAGGCAAGGACAAGGACCACATATTTTCCTACATGCTGGTGCATATGAGAAACTGTTTGCCGCCCCAGTCATAAGCATAAGAAAGGATTTCTAAGTTCGTGAAAATTCTACAATACACTTTTACAAAAGAAGTCCCAAATTATTTTAGACCAATCCACGAAGAGTAAGTGACCAAAGCACCAGCAGGTTTTCCATAAGCCACAATCTTTTGAAAACTCTGAGTAAAAAGAAATCCTATAAAATTTGGTATCACAGCGCTAGACCATTGATTTCCAATTCACAGATGAAATATCTCAGTCAAAACTGCAAAGGCAGTCAGTATTAGTGTATAATTACTGGTAAAGACAGATGTGCTTTGAAAACACCCAAAACTTTTCTTCCCTGAAAGCACACTATTCCTGCAAAACACAAAGTAGATAATATATTTAAAATAGTAGTATCTGTTCACAATGTCAAGTTGCTGCATGGTAGAAAACAATCTCTGTAGCAGGTCCTCAAGATAAAACTAAATGTGAAGACGTATGCTGCGGTAGGTCTACTTTCCAATTACTAGAAGCAAGCATACAAGAGATATAATTAGTTATGACACTAGGACAGGCATACATGTTTCAACAGACACGCAGCTCAGAACAACATTTTTGGCACTATATGACAGAGAACTTAAACCAAAGACTCAAAGAAAGGTTATGGAGTGTGTGTCTTTTTATTTATTTATTTATTTAAAACTTGCCACATCAAATTATCTTTTTTACGTTTTAAGCATATTTTGATTTGTTTAAACATCTCTCTAAAGATTTCTCGGGGGGGCGGGGAGAAACAACCCTGCAGCTTTCATTGAGCCTACAATACAAATTAAGGAAGTTGACTTTATAAAATTCATTTGGTTAAAAAAGAAAAAAGAATTGACCAAACACATTTAGGAAATTTTGACGTGCTAGTCACAGGTTTCTCAATCAGAAATAGAACACTGAATTCTAAGGCTAAAACATACAAGGTAGTGTAACTTAATTTTGACAATTGAAAGCTTGTCTGAGATATACCTAGATATCCCAAAACCATAACCGTTGAGCAAGGCTTTAAAAACTAAAACACAAAACTATTAAATAAATCTACTAGTAAATCATAATCCAGTTAGGATCATTTATTCCTTAATAAAGACAGAACAATGAAAAGACCATAAAGATATACCTGAGAATCTACAGAGCAGCATATGAGGTAGATGTGTAAACAGTTGATTAAAATAAAGTGTGATTAAGCTCATATGAATCACTAATTCAGGAAGCTGGAGAGACAGATTACATAAATACATAAAAAACTGATATCCTGTAAGAAACTTCTGTGTTCAATCTCAAAAGACTGAAACAACAAATATTCCAAAGCATCACTTTTCTAAGTCTCTGTTCAAAGTAAATGAAATCTATGATGCAGTAGCTTATGAAATCACAACAAAATTCAAACTCTTAAGATATTCTAATTAGGAAACACCCAATATTAATAAATGCTGCCTTTTCCCTTAGTATCTTATCAAATATAAATTTCTTTTGCTGAGAAAATTAACCTAAAAACAAATTTTAAGTTAGAAAGGTGCAAAATATCAAGGTAAAGAGAAGGCACCGAAAAAAGAAGGCAGACTTCAAGTCTGACAGCTTCCATCTCCCAAGTCATATACTCAATCTACAAATGAAATTCCATCGATGAAGTCAGGTGTAGTGAAGAGGAGTTATTGTGAACGGGTGTTGGAAACATAAAGCTTGTAATTAAGTGCATTCTTGAGTATAATAATCCACCCTGGAACAAGATAAAGCATTCAGAACCTATCCAATGCAAAACAGCTAGATGTTATACTCCCACAGGAGTTACAGTACGTGACAATGAATTATGAACCAAATCCCATCTTATGAGCCAAACGGTCCATGAAGACAGCACAAACAGTCCCTCCAAAGACAGTGTTAATTACGCCCTCAGGTTTTGGTCCAGCAGAACTTTACATCTTAAAACAGGGTCTGCTAAGGACCCTCTCTACCTTCACAGAACAACGTAGGAAATCTAGCATATTAGTTACATAAGACCTTGGGATTTGGTTAAAAGAAAGCACCCAGGAGATTTCAACTAACACAAGAAAAGTTTGACCCTCAAGTTTACAGGCTGAGCATGCTAAATCCAAAAATTATAAAATACTCTAAAATCCCATGCTTTTTGAGTACCAATATGTCTTAAGTGGAAAATTCCACACCTGACACCATTGCTTTCTGATGTCCACATACACAAACTTTGATTAAGCTATAAAATATATTATACAATATTACCTCCAGGCTATGTGCATAAAGTATATAAGAAAAACAAATGAATTTCATGTTTAGACTTAGGTCCTATCTCTGAGATATCCCATTATGTACATGCAAATATTCCAAAATCTGAATAAATCTGAATTTTGGTCCCAAGCAGGTCAAATACCAGAGGCTCAACCTGTATGTCCAACGCAGGTTGTTCTAGCTTTCTTTTAAATGAGAAAGTTCCAGAGTTTCAGAGAGCCCCAGAGAGGAATGAAGAAACAAATGTAAAATTAGCTTTCCTGGAGTCAAATTTATTTCATTTCTTTTTATTTCCCGAACTCTCATTGCCCCCCTAAAAAATCTATAAACTTTCTAGAGCCTGACTTCACAAAGCAGACTGAATTTTCAGAATTGCTGGTTGTATTTTTAACAATAAAATGATTCCTAGATCTGCAGATTCCATGCAAAAGAATTTTTTTTTTTTTTTTTTTTGAGATGGAGTCTCGCTCTGTCGCCCAGGCTGGAGCACAGTGGCGCAATCTCGGCTCACTACAACCTCCACCTCCCAAGTTCAAGCGATTCTCCTGCCTCAGCCTCCAAAGTAGCTGAGATTACAGGCGCACACCACCATGCCTAATTTTTGTATTTTTAGTAGAGATGGGGTTTCACCATGTTGGCCAGGCTGGTCTTGAACTCTTGACTTCAAGTGACCCACTCGCCTCTGCCTCCCAAAGTGCTGGGACTATAGGCGTGAGCACCTGGCCCCATGCAAAATTTGCATTTTATACTGTGAAGACGAGGTTGTATACGAATTGGAAGAAATTCAATAACACAGATTTTTCCAAAGCGCTAAGTAATGCTTTTCTTAATTGATAACCAAGAAGTCAACATAAAGAAACCAATTAGTATTACCTCAAACCATAACTTGCTGGAATTCAAAAACAAACCTTAAAGTACAAAAAAATAAAGCGCTAATGCTTTTCGTAATTGATAACCAAGAAGTCAACATAAAGAAACCGATTAGTATTACCTCAAACCATAACTTGCTGGAATTCAAAAACAAACTTTAAAGTACAAAAAAATAAAATCACGGTCCTCTTTGGCAACTACTTTTTCCTTTGACTTTTGTCAAAGACCAGTATGAGTAAGACTGTCCTACAAATAGTGTTATATGCACAGATTTGTACTTCACTAGCTTTCTGATGTCTAATGTCACTAGTAGTTGTTTATGCTCCCCACACACAGATTTGCTCAACTAAAAAAACAGACAAGGTAGGTTATGTGTCAGCCTCTCTAATTTCTAACCTAAGAGCGATATATAAAACCATTTTGTATCATGAAGCACTCATGCAGTCTCACATCTTAGTTAAAACTTTTCTTGATATCCTTTGCCTTTAGAAACCTTCTCAGGCTTCAAAATTTTACTTAGAATAGAAGAAATTCACTCTGTAGTAGAATTTACCAGGTACTTACCACATAGAGCTGGCTACAAAGGGCTACAAAATAATAACACACTTTGGTCAGTGGAAAGATATTTATAAACATGCATGTATGGTATGCATGAATCTATAAATGCACAAAATATGATACCAATTCTTATACACTGAAATGGCTTTTTATAGATTTAAAGAAGCCCCATAACTAGTGGGGGGAAAGAATCAATGTCAAAATTATCACCTTAAGACACTGTACTTCTTCCAACAATGTTGGAAGCACAGTGGAGCACAGTGGAGCAACAATGTCGGAAGATGCTCCAATAATGTTCCAATGTTCCAACAACGTTGTTCAAAATATTTCTAGAACTCATCATCTGTAAATACTTCTAGGGCCAACTTGTAAACTATAGTGAAAAATCAGTTTTGTCTTTTTTTTTACAATCAAAAATAGGCTGGGGGTGGTGGCCCATGCCTGTAATTCCACCACTGTGGAAGGTGCAGGTGGAAGGATCACTTGAGTCCAGGAGTTGCGATGCTAGCCTGAACAATACCTCAGGAAGCTGAGATAGGGGGATCGCTTGAGTCCAAGAGTTCAAGGCTGCAGTGAGTTAGTATTGCATCACTGCACTCCAGTCAGTGTGACACAGGGAGACTCTGTTTCTAAAAAATAAAAAATAAATCAAAAATAGAATTATCTTGTTTTATCACCCACCAAGTAAGTTCATTAGGCTTAACACCAAAAGACTTTTGAAGATTCAGAAAATCAAAGCTTATGACTAGAAGATTTGCTAGCACCAAAGACGCTTAGAAGAACTAGACACAGGCTGTCTGAAATCAATGTCAAATGAAGAGCTCCAAAAGCATTTTAAGCTATGACACCATCACTGCATCATCTTCTAGGGTGACTATTTTACAAATAATAATACTTATTTGTAATTGCTTATTTGTGGTTTTCAAATTCCCTTAGTGTATTCATTAGGATAGTAATTATTTCAATGTTTCATTCAAATTTATGAATCCTGTCAAACATTTTAATAAAATAAGTTCCTCAAATATTATAAATTTTCATTTCACTTAAAAAGTATTTAAAATCAGAACAGTGGCTGGGTACAGTGGCTCATGCCCATAATCCCAGCACTTTGGGAGGCCGAGGGAGGAGGACTGCTTGAGCCCAGGAGTGTGAAAACAGCCTGGGCAGCATAGTGAGACCCTGTCTCTACAAAAAAAGAAAAAGTTAGCCAGGCATGATGGTTCATGCCTGTAGTCCCAGCTACTCAGGAGGCTGAGGCAGTGGGATTGCTGGAGCCCAGGAGGTCAAGGCTACAGCGAGCCATGATCATGCCACTACACTCTAGCCTGGGTGACAGAGTGAGACCCTGTCTCAAAAAAACAAAACTAAAATGAAAACCTGACTTTCTTCCAAATTCTAAGCATACCATTTCCTTATTTTTCTGTGTCTTGAAAATCACATATAAGTCACACTGCCTTATTATGCAAAAGCACAAAATCTGTAAAATGGCCTGACTACAGAGATACATTTTGCTTTAAACAAAGTTAACCATCCTGTCCAGATCATGCTCTATCCAGTCTCAATTTTTTTGACAGCACAATGTTTCCCTTATATATACATAATGCACACTATAAAACACAAAAATAGGTGAACAAGATAAATCAAATTTCTAATATATTTTCCCCCACATCGTAAAGGATGATTTCTGCATACCCCTTGGAGTGTTTACATCTATCCTGGAAACCACTGTTCCAACTGAGCTAAGCATAAGCAGTTGAGAAAAGTCCAGCAGCAGATGCCATAAATAACTCTCAATGGTTATAATAACTAAGACTTGATAACTATTGATAAAGAATCAGTTCATGTTCACAAGGACAATCATATGTGAGATATTCATCCATTCATTCATTCAATAAATATTTGTTGAGTGTTGCTACAGGTAACGGAAATGTATAAATTAGCAAGACAAAGGACCCTGTTCTTATGGGGCTTCATGGTGGTGGGAAGATAAACTACACATAAACAAAAAAATTAAATATACTTCCAAGTGGCAGTAAGTGCTATAAAGAAAAAAATCAGGGTAAGAGACCAAAGAAACATACACTGATAGGGACACAGCAGTGACGGTCGACAGGAAGGTCTCTTTGAAGGACTGACATTACAGAGAAGACTCTAGTGAAATGAGGGAGGAAGCCCTGCGAAAGTGTGAAAAAAGAACCTTACAGGCAGAGAAAAATCCCATGTAAAGGGCTGAGGTAGGTACCAGCTTAGCAAAGTTCTATGGCCTGTGGAAAATCAGCAAGGCTGGAGCAGAGGGAGCAATGGCAAGAAACAGCGTCAGAGTTGGGCTGGGTCGCAAACATTACATATCCCTTTCAGTGATGGTAAGGAGTTGGGATTTCACTGCAGGTGTGATAAGAAGTCACTGGAAGGTTGTGAGGTAAGACGTGATCCACCTGTGGAAAGTCTGCTAGGAGCAGTAGGAGGAGAGAGGCAAGGGTAGAAGCACTAGGCCACTTAGAAGATACAACGATATTCCGGGCAGGGTAGAGTGTGGCTCGCGCCTGTAATCCCAGCACTTTAAGAGGCCCAGGCAGGCAGATCACTTAAGGTCAGGAGTTCATGACCAGCCTGGCCAACGTGGCTAAACTCCATCTCTCCAAAATCTAGATGGCCGTGATGGCATGCAGCTGTAGGCCCAGTTAGCCAGGAGGCTAAGGTGGGAGGATCACCTGAGCCCAGGGAGGTCGAGGCTGCAGTGAGCCATGATCATGCCACTGCACTCCAGCCTGAGTGATGGGAGTGAGACCCTGTCTCAAAAAAAAAAGATTATAATGATGCTCATTTTAACTAGCCCTTTGATTTTCAACGTAACTTTCTAATTACATTTTAATCCAAGTTCTACATTTCCTGTGCAATTTCTGCATTCTCTCCAACACCTCCCCTCACTTTATTTTCATTTCAGACACATCTTCAAATTTAAAATTTGCAGCTGGGCGCTGTGGCTCGCGCCGGTAATCCCACTTCTTGAGGAGGCTGAGATGGGTCAATCTCTTGAGGTCAGGAGTTCAAGACCAGCCTGGCCAACATGGTGAAACCCCATCTGTACTAAAACTACAAAAATTAGCTGGACATGGTAGTGCGTGTCTGTAATCTCAGCTATTCGGGAGGCTGAGGCAGGAGAATTGCTTGAACCTGGGAGGCGGAGGTTGCAGTGAGCCAAGATTGAGCCACTGCACTCCAGCCTGAGCAACAGAGGGACACTCTGTCTCAAAAAAAAAAAAAAGAAAGAAAAAAAATTAAAATTAAAATTAAAATTTGGAGTTTGTTAAGCTCTGTGGGTTTAAATAATAAAATTCTCACGTTACATGCTTGTACTATGATTGCTCACATGTCACCTGAACTTAAGGATGTAAGGATAAAAGTCGGACTGGAGCCTAAGGAAACCAGGACGGCAGGCTGCTTCCCGGACCACCAACTTCTGTCCTGCTGCCTAATATCAACTGGATGTTTGTTCAGTGTCTTTCCTTTCTACTTTCTCTTCCCATAACAAATTATTCTTGATGTTAAAGTGTTTTAAAAGGAAGGAAAGATTGAAAGGTAAAAAAATGACACTAATTGGGAAGCTGCTAGAATTAACCAACGTGAAGTTAAAGGTACAGCCAGCTTTAATTTTCTGGTCCATAAAATAATACCACAAATAAATGTTGAGCATCACACAATGCAAAGAATTACAAAGAATCTTTGAAACCAGACTGGGCGCGGTGGCTCATGCCTGTAATCCCAGCACTTTGGGAGGCCGAGGCGGGCGGATCACGAGGTCAGGAGATTGAGACCACATTGCCGGGCGCCTGTCATCCCAGCTACTTGAGAGGCTGAAGCAGGAGAATGGCGTGAACCCAGGTGGCGGAGCTTGCAGTGAGCCGAGATCGCGTCACTGCACTCCAGCCTGGGCGACACAGCGAGACTCCGTCTCAAAAAAAAAAAGAATCTTTAAAACCTAATCTTAACCCTTATTTTAGGATGGAAAAGAGACACAGAAAACAGATACAGAGATTAAATACACATACTCCCTCTTGATTTCTAGAGCAGTTTATTCCACCTGTACATAAAGTCAATCTCAGATCAATGTATTTCTCTATAAGGTATTTAACAAAAGAAACTTTCTCTACCAGGTATTTAATAACTAGTTTATAAGTCTTTTTTTCTCATAATATATATCCTTTTTTCCACCACTTCCACTTATCCATATATAAAACATGTTATGCGTAAGGTGGTAGCATGAGGTATCCCCCAAGAAAATTTGAAATGAGTGAAATGAGACTGCCATCTGCATTAGATCCATAAAAAACCAAACAGATGCAAAGTCACCTTAACAACTAGCTCCCAGGACAGTTGCCTAATATCTGCTTGAGAATATTAACATATCTAAAGAAAAAGAAATTTGTCTATAACAAGGGCAATGGTAGGAGAAAAAAAGCAAGGGGGTAAACACCGTCAATACTCTTACAAGCACAGCCCAGGAAAGGAGTCCAAAGTGTGCACCGTGAACAACACAGGCCACTGGAAAGAATTTCTTTATAGGAGAAGGAGACCCTCGGGCCCCCATCCCATCCTTAATATTCTCTGCTGAAATTCCAACCTCATAAAGAGATGAACAACATTTGGATTATAATCTGACTCCCCATTTAAATTTGCCTGCCAAGGAGAGGATGTACTAATCATTTCAATACGAGTACATGAGTATGCCACCTCATATGGTATACAGATATATACAAGTTCACATGGTGCGTGTGTGTGTGTGTGTGTGTGTGATCTCTATCTCTCAGTTGGTGAATAAAGTGAATGTATCCACGAAAAGGTGATGTTTTTCAATGGTATGTTAACAAAATTAGGCTCCTAAGGCATATGAAGACCAGAGGCAGACCAAGGATCATGGTTAATTCTTTAAAGATAATGAGTTTCCCTTTACCAGTGAATATTGTGATCTTTAATATGAGGGTGACAGCTTCTACTTCATCTGTAATACCTATGGCACCTAATAAAGTATCACATACATCATAGAAATTCAAATGCTTGTCAAATTATTGTATTCTAAAATAAAAAAAGGTTATACTTTGGAAAATGAAGGGAACTAGAAGTCCCATGCCTATGCCAAATGTAAGCTTGAACATCAAAACCTAACAATTTTTAAAAGCATCTTTTTTTTTTTTTTTGAGACGGAGTCTCACTCTGTTGTCCAGGCTGGAGTGCAGTGGCGTGATCTCGGCTCACTGCAACTCCGCCTCCCGGGTTCACGCCATTCTCCTGCCTCAGCCTCTTGAGTAGTTGGCAGTACAGGCACCCACCACCATGTCCGGCTAATTTTTTGTACTTTTTTTTTCAGTAGAGACGGGGTTTCACTGTGTTAGCCAGGATGGTCTCGATCTCCTGACCTCGTGATCCACCTCAGCCTCCCAAAGTGCTGGGATTACAAGCATGAGCCACTGCACCTGGCCACATCTTTTTTATTTTTACCAAATCAGTACACAATTGTCTAACGTTGTTTCATGCAAATCTGCAGCAAGTTATTCTACATATAGTAAGGAAACATTTATTTGCTGGCTGCTAATAGATGTATTACCTTAGCATATCTGTACTTCAGGAATACAATTTGACAGTCACACTAGTAAAACAGTAAGTAAGACACTCAACATTCATCCATGCCATCCATAAATATATGTAAAAAAACACAAAAAAAATTTATCAAGTATTAGCTATTGCAAAATGAAAGTACATTAATGGTAAACCCTGCCCTTCCCCTCCAAAAAAATTTCAGTCAACTATACTACCCTACCCTACCCTCTATTCTGCCTTCTACCCTCCCGCATAAGGAAGCAGCAAACTATCAGTTTCTCATGCATGTTTATTCACACACACACTCTCTCTCTCTCTCTCACACACACACACACACACACACACCCTAATTCTAGCATATCTAATTATCATTGTCCTTTGTACACAAATATGTCATGTCAGCGACTGGTTGCTGTTTATGGACAAAAGGGAAGCTTCAAAGACCAATGCACAGATATAAATTCTTGATGTGAAAATATTTCTTATTTATTCTTTTAGAGACAGGATCTCACTATGTTGCCCAGGCTGGACTTGAATGTCTAGACTCAAAATGATTCCCCTGCCTCAGCCTCCCAAATAGTTGGGACTACAAGCATGCACCACTGCACCCAGCCCTACATGTAAATATATTTCTTACAAAGAACATTTATTGGGTGAAAAATATGGCTCCAGACATGGTAGAACTTCTGGGTTTAAAAAACATTTCTCTGTTTTTTAGTATCCTTTAGCGTTAATGCACATTAAGGGAAATTAATGTTTTAGTCTATCAAAAGCCAATTCAGCTAAGTATGACTCCTTTTAAATCACCATTTTGAATCAGAGAAAGATCTGAACTATCACACTATACTTCCAGAAGCCTACCTGTTAGCATACGTGTTGATAGAATGAACTTCTCTAATCCTAGATGGTGAAATGTGTATTACAAGGAGATTAGATACCATAGGCTGAGAACTGAGTGGCCTTTCTTTGAGCAAATGTATTGTTTCAGTTACTTACATTCTTTATGTCCTCCAACCACATAAGATACCAAACAATAGCATATATGATTTTGTCAGTCCATATATATAAAACATATGTCTAAACACATGTCAAAATATGTCATAAAGAATAGAAAAGTAACATTAATGTTTTCTTATGAATAAAGTGTGTCGATTGGGATAAATGTATATGTAACCAAAATTCACATCTGGTGAACATAAAATTTTTACCATAACAATTTTTAAAAGTGATTTCAGGCCAGGCACAGTGGCTCACTCCTATAATCTCAGCACTTTGGGAAGCTGAGACGGGCAGATCACCAGGTCAGGAGTTCAAGATCAGCTTGTCCAATGTGATGAAGCCCCATTTCTACTAAAAATACAAAAAAAATTAGCCGGGCGGGTTGGCAGGTGCCTGTAATCCCAGCTACTTGGGAGGCTGAGGCAGGAGAATCAGTTGAAACCAGCAGGCGGAGGTTGCAGTGAGCCGAGATGGCGAGTGAGACTCTGTCTCCCAAAAAAAAAAAAAAAAAAAGCAGTGATTTTAAATCCTCTACAGAATTTTAACAGAATTGTTTGCCCTAGGAAAAAAAATTTATCCTTAAAATACATCATATCATTTTAAATTAGATAATTACTCTTTATGTAACACGTGAACACTTATGATGAAAAAATGCACGCTCGCCTTGTATCAATTCAAACAGTTAGATATCTAATTAATAGTTGATGCTGACTAAATAATGAAACTTTTGTCTAAAGTAACTGGCAAAAGGCCAGAAACAGACAATGCAGTGAAGAATGGTCCATCAGAATTTCAGAAAAGCAATTACTTAGATGAAAATAAATATCAGCCTTTATTAGCATGAATAAAGAGAAAATTAGAACTGTAAGGGAACAAATATTTCTTTTAATTCAACAATGATGCAATATAGCTGCCTCCAAATTAAGTTACCTTTCATTTGCTCTCAAATTTCTCTAATTCAACGATGAGGTATTTTAATTACAAAATTTGCCAGGTAAACTGTAAAGCAAGCTCATGTTTCCAAATATGCCATGCCAGATTTGAACACGGTTATTTATTTAAAACTTCACTGGACCACTTATTTTGGGTTTGGAGATCATACAATAATTTTCAGTTTTATCTCTGTTGGTGTTTTTCTAGTCATGACGGGATGTCTAGGAAGACAAATTTTCTCAGTAATGGTTTTCTTCCCCCTTTCCTTTTGAGGTATTTATAAAACCAAAAACAATTATTTCTGGGTACTTAATTCCACCCTCTAGGGCATGAAGTGTGTCTCTTATCATACGGAACACCTAGAATGCTTTTAAACTCAATGATAATTAAGAAACATCAAAGTAAAACCAGGGTGTTTCACAGGCAACTAGGAGCTATCATCTTTTGGCTACTGAATGACATATTTCTTGTCCCCTGGAGTACTACCAAGAGTTTTTTACCTAAACAATAGAATGTACTTTTTTAATGTAGCCTTTACTCTTCTGAGGATCAGACATATCCAAGCTTTAAAAGTAAACTGCTAAAGGCAACAAAAGCAAGAACAGACAAATGGAACTGAATCAAACTTAGAAACTTCTGTGCTGCAAAAGCAAAGGAAACAATCGGCAGAGTGAAGAGATAAACTATAGAATGTGAGAAAATATTTGTAAATCATATTTCTGATAAGGGGTATCCAGAACATATAGACAACTCCTAAAACTCAACAACGACAACAAAAAACCTCATTTAAAAATAAGTAAAGGAATTGAATAGATATGTCCACAAAGAGGATATATACAAATGCCCAATAAGCATGTGAAAATATGCTGAACATCAAGAATCAAGGAAAGGCAAATCAAAACTACACTGGGATATCACCTCACACCTGTTAGAATGGTTACCATCGAAAAAAACAGAAAATACTAAGTTATGAGGTTGGAGAGAAATTGGAACCCTTGTGCACTGCTGGCAGGAAAGTAAACAATGCTGCCCCTATGGAAAACAGTATGGAGGTTCCTCAAATAATTACAAACTACTGTATGATCCAGCTATCCCACTTCTACGTGTATGTCCAAAGATTGAAAGCAGTATCTTTTAGAGATATTTGTATACTTATATTCACAACAGCATAATTCACAAGAGCCAAGAGGTGGAAAGCAAACTAAATATCTATCTACAGATGAATGGAAAAAGAAAATGTGGTATATACATATAATGAAATATTATTCAGCCTTAAAAATGAAGACAATTCTGTTATATGCTACAACATAAATGAACATTAAGAACATGAAGTTTCTAGCTAAGTGAAATAAGCCAGAACAAAAAGATAAATATGTACTGCATGATTCCACTTCTATGAGGCATATATAGCAGGCAAACTCTTAGAAACAGAAGCTAGAATAATGGTTTCCCAGGGCTGGGGGAAAAAGGTAAACGGGAGTTTTCATTCAAAGGTTAAAAAAATTTCAGCTTTGCAAAATTAAAATGTTCTAGAGATCTGCTGTACATTAAGTTACAGAAAACACTACTAAACTGTACACTTAAAAATGGTTAACATGGGCCAGGCACGGTGGCTCACACCTGTAATCCCAGCACTTTGGGAGGCCCAGGCGGGCGGACTGCCTGAGGTCAAGAGTTGGAGAACAGTCTGGCCAACATGGTGAAACCCCATCTCTACTAAAAATACAAAAAAATTAGCCAGTCATGGTGCCGTGTGCCTGTAATCCCAGCTACTCGTGAGGCTGAGGCACAGGAACTGCTTGAACCAGGGAGGTAGAGGTTGCAGTGAGCTGAAATCACGCCACTGCACTCCAGTATGGATGACAGAGGGAGACTCCGTCTCAAAAAAAAAAAAAAAAAAAAAAAAAAATTAATGAGGTACATTTTATGTTTGTTTTCTACCGCAATCAAAACTGCTCTTTAAAAAGTCAACTTCTAAGAAACTAAGAATAGCTAAAACAATCTTGAAAAAGAAGAACAGAACAAACTTGTAGAACTCACACTTCTCAATTGCAACACTTAATACAAAGCTCAAAGCTACAGTAGTAGGTACTGGCACAAGGACAGACAGAAAGATCGATGGAAGAGAACAGAAATTTCAGAAATAAACCCTTATATATTATGGTCAATTAATTTTTGACAAGGGTGCCCAGACACTTCAATGGAGAAAAACTGTCTTTTCAACAAATAGTGCTGGGAACAACAGACATCCACATTCAAAAGAATAAAGTTGTACCCCTACCTCATACTATTTACAGAAGTTAATCCAAATGGATCAAAGATCTATGAATCCACCCTGTAGGAGCTCAAACTGTAAGACACTTACAAAAAAACACACAGGTAAATCTTCACGATCTTGGGTTAGACAACAGCTTCTTAGATAGCATACCAAGGACAGAAACAACAAAAATTGACAAATTAGACTTCAAAAATTTCTGTGCTTGAAAAGGCACCATCAAAAACTCAAAAGACAGCTGGGGCTGGGCATGGTGGCTCATGCCAGTAATCCCAGGCATGAGGCACTTTGGGAGGCCAAGACCAGCACATCACCTGAAGCCAGGAGTTAAAGAGACCGGCCTCACCAACACAGAGAAACCCTGTCTCCACTAAAAATACAAAAATTAGCCGGGCATGGTGGCACATGCCTGTAATCCCAGCTACTTGGGAGGCTGAGACAGGACAATGGCTTAAACCCAAGAGGTGGAGGTTGCAGTGAGCTAAGATCACACCATTGCACTCCAGCTGGGTGACAGAGCAAGACTCTGTCTCAAAAAAAAAAAGACAGCCGGGCACAGTGGCTTATGCCCTGTAATCCCAGAATTTTGGGGGGTCAAGGAAAGAGGATCTCTTGAGGCCAGGAATTTGAAACCAGCCTGGGCAACATGGTAATACCCTATCTCTACAAAAAAAAATAATATTAAAAAATTAACCAGGCATCTTGGCTTGCACTTGTAGTCCCAATTACTAGGGAGGTTGAAGCAGGAGGATTTCTTGAGCCCAGAAGTTCAAGGCTGCAGTGAGCCATAATCACACCACTGCACTCCAACCTGCATGAGAGCTAGAAAGACCCTGCCTCTTAAAAAAAATAAAATAAAATAAATATAAAAAGACAACCCACAGAATAGGAGAAATTATTTGCAAACCTTGTACCTACCAGAGGGCTTGTACTCAGAATACATAAACAGCGCTTAGAACTCCACAATAAAAAGACAAATAAAAATAACCCAATTGAAAAATGGCCAATGGAGAAGTCTGTTTTCCAGAAAAGATACACAAATGGCCAATAAGTGCATAAGTTGCTCAACATCACTAGCCATCAGGCAAATGCAAACCAAAACCACAGTGAAATATCACTTCATAGTCACTAGGATGATTCAAATAACAAGATACTACTTCATACCCACCAAGATGTGTAAAAATAAAAAGACAATAACAAGGGCCAGGCGCGGTGGCTCACGCCTGTAATCCCAGCACTTTGAGAGGCCGAGGTGGGAGGATCATGAGGTCAGGAGATCAAGACCATCCTGGCTAACACAGTGAAACCCATCTCTACTGAAAATACAAAAAATTAGCCGGGCATGGTGGTGGGCACCTGTAGTCCCAGCTAGGTGCCCGCCACCATTTCCCAGGCAGGAAAATGGCGTGAACCCGGGAGGTGGAGCTTGCAGTGAGCCGAGACTGCGCCACTGCACTCCAGCCTGGGCAACAGAGGGGGACTCCGTCTCAAAAAAAAAAAAAAAAAGACAATAACAAGTATTGAGGAGGATGTAGAGAGACTGGAAGAATTATACACTATTGGTTAGAAAGTAAAATGCTGCAGTTGCATTGGAAAACAATTTGGAAGTTCCTCAAAAAGTTATAAGTAGATAGGCCATACCACCTAACAATTCTACTCTTGAGCATACATCCAAGCAAAATTAATATATTATGTTCACAAAACTTGTACATGAATGTTCGGGGCCACATTACTCAAAAAGTGTAAACAACCCAAATGTGCTTTCATTGAATGGATATGTAAGAGGTAGTATATCCATAAAATGGAATATTAATGTACATTTTAAGTGAGTGAATTATATCTCAATAAAGCTAATAAAAGTAAACTGCTACGATTATATAGTGTTATCATACAAAATATGAAATGTACCAATTGGAAAGGCAATTAGAAATTATCAAACTCACTTGACCTACAAATGACAGAACAGAGGCTATCAAAAGTAGGTGGAATAGAACAGGGCCTCTATATATACCCAGTCCCAGCGCTGTTCTCAGTCTCTAACACGCAACAGCACAACTGCCTTCCAAGGAATAGCCAGTCACCTGCATAGAGATACTGACTGCATGAAGAGTAAGTGCAGGATACCGGCAGAGAGTAGCTACCGCCATGTATTCCTGTCTCTTTAATTACCACACAGCACTGACCTATTTTATTCTAATTTGGGGGTTTTCATTGCCGGGGGAACAGTTAAAATTATGGCCTCATCTTCACAAGTCCCTCTTTTCTCTTCTACTACTCCCAACACAAACCATAATAAATAAATGCAAATGGAACTATTTAAAAAAGGAACGTTAAGACACTCACGCTTCTTCTGTGGGAAGGTTACCAGCCTTAGATGACGACGAGAGATTTTTCTTTTTTTTTTTTTTTTAGATGGAGT
>NW_012104076.1:2911400-2916597 GCF_000951045.1 Mandrillus leucophaeus
TAAAATTTACAAATACTTATTTTATTTATGATTTGAAAATGACCACATTATCATCCTTTTTCTCTTCTGCATGTAGCCAACTAAGCAAATGCCTTTCTAAAGAACCAGGCTATACTAGAGGAAAATCAAAGGGGGAAAACAGCAAAGCAAAATTAATAGGCTACATTATTTTTACACAGATTTTAAAACATATATATGACATCTATGAAATATCTCTTAATTATCCTCTAGGTATGGAAAAAGATAAACTGCTAATAGATCCATTCATATATATGATTTAGTCAGTAATAAAAACAGTTAAGTCACCAGAAATATTGCTTTTGTCCTCTGAAAGATTTAAAAAAAGAAAGTAAGACTTTTCGTTGCTGTCAAATGTATTCAATTTTCCCCTCAAATGAACTTTAGATGAAAACAATGTGACTGACAAGCCCCGCACAGGCAAATCTTGGCAACCCTCAACTCTGTCTATCTCCTTGGCCTGTTAAGCAAAATTCCTTCACAAACTGTTGGTCTTTGCAATAACTCCTACAAAGCTCATTACTGCCAGCATCGGCCTATCCCCCATGTTGTGCATTTATCCCTGGGATGCATATCAACATGTGGCACATGTCCTTGACATGCACAGAAGAGCCGCACCCCAGGACAGCAGCATGCACGACAATAGTCTCGACTCTTACTTCTTTATGGTTGCTGGGATGTAACCGAGAAATCTAATAACTGTGACAGTGGGGCCTTTCGGTTTTTCCTTGCCTTTCCAGACAGTGAAGCTGCACAGACACTAATGAAAGGTTAAATGAATAGGAATAGTTGACAAGAGGTACAATAAAGAAGGAGCTTGGTAATCCACAGACACTGAGCAGAGATCCTTGGCTCAAGCAGAGAAAGGACAGCACATCGTCGAGTCACAATATTTAAAACAGCTTGCTATACACAGAGGCTTTTGTGTCTGGGTACACGTCTGGCTTTGGACTAAAAAAAAAAAAAGATACTGAAAAGGAATTTCAGCATGGGGCACTTTGGCAAATGTAAGGTCATTATAAGAGAAAAATGTTTTGTGTAGGTTGTTACATCTTTGTAATAAACACAAAAAAGCAGGGACTATCAACTCATGAACCACAAGTTCCAAGACAATACTGTACATTTTGACAACTATTAAATACTGTATCTAGAAGGCTGGCTTGATGCTATTCCCACTGGTAAGATACATACACAGTTGAGTCATTTAGGAGTTTCAAATTCTGCCTTCCTTATGGAAGAATTCCTGATACTCATCTTATTAGAGTTTTATAGTCAAGTTCTAGTCTTTAGTGAACGTAATTTGTTACAAATACAACCAAAACTTTCAAAGTTACCTTCCACTCATTGCAAAACTTCGCAGCAGTTACTAGCAATTTGTGAAGTACCAGACAAACTTTTTGTAGTTGCAAGCCATTGCAATTGTGAAATGGCCTCAACTAGAATTCTTAATTATTGAACCTATTATTTTTTGGTGCCCTTCTCACTATACCTTAGGGGAAGGTTATATTCTTTAGGAAGTGTATTTTAAATTATAATAGCAAAACAATTTAAATCACCAAGAAAAAAATGCTCTAGAATGTCAAAGAGAAAATAGAGCAAAAAGAACAAAACTGACGTTGTTATGTACGGATATTTTTAAAGAAAAAAAGTTACGACTATAGCAAAAACTTAACAGAATGATATATCTGTAATATCATTCTTAGGCATATTGAGTTAGAATATAGGTTCTTATGCATTGAGTTAGAATATGGGTTCACAATAAATGGTAAAAGCATACTGAGAACATATTTCAAAACAAGGGAGGCTCTTTGAACAGCCAAATTAAATTATAGCTGAACTCTTGAGTGTACTGAGGGTTCTAATAAGCAACAAATAAAGACTTTTATTGGCTAGCAACATAATGAGAGCTACTGTGCAAAAGATTTTAAGAAGGACAAATCTGGGTAGTTTATCTCACTGGATTATATTATTTACTTAAATGATAAATATGTTTGTCTAAAGTAATGCTCCTAAAAACTAGTATATAAATATTAAGGTACAATTATGATCAATGACTCTTTAACATAAACCTATCACAAATGTTAATGGAAAGTGGTAAAAATGAAATTAAATGACAATTATTGAATGTAATATCATTTAAGTCCTATGTCTTTAACTTATTTTTTGATCCATAAGTCAGGTTTATAAATAGTTTAACATTTATGCTTATAACACGAAGCATTTATTTTAAAGAAAATTTCTCTCTGGAATACAGCAGTTATACGTAGAACTACCCCAAAACCATCATTTACTGAAAAGGGGTTGTCCTTCATAAACCAAAAGAAGTTAACTCAGTTCTCAGTGATTTGGTAGGAAGTTACTTTTAATAGAACTCTGAAGGTTGGCCTCCTAACATGAGAGTAACTCCTTCAGTTGACAAAAACTACAAACAGTAGTTAGTCAAACCAAAACATTTAAAATACAGTATCTGGTTGCATTTTGCCTGATCTTTAAATCACCTGAAAGGCAAAAGCCTAGAAAGCTTAGCTGATACCTTGACTGTTCTTATAGAAAGTTCTTTTGCTTCTGTCACTGTTTTTTTAATAATAACAAAAAAAACAGCACCTCCCAATCTAAACACTGAGCCAGTATTCATTACCCACTCTTTTTTGTGCAACATTCTGATGGCCAGAGTGTTTTTTAAACCTTAAGTATATCTAATAAAATCATGAGGCTCCCTCTAGCTCTTCAGAGGGGAGTTTACTAACCAATGATACTATATAATTCCCATCCAACAGGAAAGATGTGAGGAGGCTACCTCCCCTTCCATAAGAAATGTTTTCCACTCTGTTTCTTGTAAGGATGTAGATGGTAAATGAGACCATCTGCTGAGTAAATCAGAAAGCGTTGCTCCTTATATATTTATCAAGTTAAGAATGTATTAACTGCTTCCAACGTAAGCTCTATGTACAGAATTCTATACTGAAACTTTAATCTGTTTAAACCATACAACATAAATTTTCCCACCCTGTCTAAAATTAATTTTAATGTCAAAAAACAAATAACAACATGTATGAACATCCACAGAAATGCAAACTTGTGGTCTGGTCTCAGTTTTAAAAATCTACATTTAAATGCAGAATCTCAAAAATTCAGACAAAAAACACTTCATGAACTGTATCTGTGGGGTTTATATAAAACAAAGATGCTAATAGTATAGAAAACATTTTAATATACCATAGTATTTATACACAACACTAATATAACGACTTTTTTATTGTTTAATCTTACCTGCAATTTAGTATTGGATATTTGGGGATCATACGTTGTTTAGAAGACTACAAATAATATAGTTGAAGTATGCCATCTTACAATAACCATAAAAGCCACATTGTCGACTGGCAAATCATCTCCAACAAGTGAATCTGAACAATACTAAATTGAACTCATATTCACTAAGGCCATCTTTCAAATACTTAAGGAATATTTAAAATCTTGCTGAACCCTTAACTCTAAAATTAAAAGTAAAGGAAACAACTAACTTCAAGTCATCATCTATTTTGGACTCCCTTAATATTAAGAAATATTCCCAGGAACAACAACAAAAAGAATAGCTCCCTCTACCCCCCCCACCCCCCACCCCTTTTTGAGCCAGTGTCCAATTTCTTCCTTTCTGAACAGCTGTATTATCCAACTTAAGTTGCTCTGCTAATTTCAGTCCCACAAGGACTAACTTGGAAGGCAAAAAAATACAAGAAAAGATCAATTTGCTGGGAAAGATCAAATGAGAAAACTGTGGGGACAGCACCAGGTCAGCGTGTGGAGAACTAAGCAGACCTGTTCTTCATTAACTGCGGCTCTCTGGGGATGTCACACACTACCTGTCCGTGGGCTTTATTGAACCGCCTAACCCGCCTCTCTGTTCCATTCTTCTGGGCCCAAGTGAATCATATCCTGCTGCTGACAAGTTAGCAGGGGACTGCGGCTGCAACATGAAAGTACTTTTCTTTCTTGTCTAAATCAGGCAGATTTTTGAAAAGACGACACAGCATTGACTCGTGACATGGCAAGATGAAACGAGAGGTCTGGGCCGGTCTTGGAGCTGTGCAGATAAAAGTAATCAAATGACACTCCTGGAATGCAAATTGGCATTCTTGACTGCAGCAATTGCACAACCATGAAACATCCCTGACAGCAAGCAAGATTAGGACAAAATGTTATGTAAAGCACTGAACTCAAGAACTCTCACTTGAAAATTCAAACTGTAACACTTACATTTTAATATAGCAATAGTCAGCTCTGCTTTTGTCTGCTTCTTTTTGTAATCGCATATCCCTATCTGACAGGTATCTTACATCTCAAATAGAAGAAAAAAAATCAGGTATTAGGAATGTACTGCCGCTATTAATATTTTCCTAATATTAATTGTAAAATATCATGCACAGTTGATTCTTATTCAAAGTCTTACATGCAAACACCACCCAACTTAATATTCTCAAGGAGGAAAAAAGTTTCAGACCTTCCTCAAAAGATACTCAAAGTTCACGTTCAAGCTCGTTATTACTTCCCTCAGGTAAAGATACTCCTGTACTTTGGTAAAGTGATTAGCAATCTGGACTTTTAATACAGTGTACTCTGGGAACTAAGAACTTGATTAAGACTGAACAGTTTAAATGAAACAGCTACAAATATAATATAAAATACAGATACTCTCTAAAGGCTCACAAGGGACTCTGTGTGTGTGTGTGTATATGTGTGTGTGTCCAAAGAGTAAAAGTTTGTACAAGGTCTAACTACTAGGGTGCATCTTCAGATCAGACACACTAAGTAACAGTGCCAGAAATAAATTCGTCTCATTTAAAGCATGTATGCGTGTGCACAGTAACATCTGAAACTGCAGAATACAAAGCAGTGGAAGGCAAACAGGCTTAGCCACAGTTCAAAGTGATTAGTATATGGGAATAGATGTGTAGACAAATAGTTAATATAGATGTGTAGACAAACAGTAAATATAGGCTAGGGTGAAGGGAAGAAAAATAAAACCTGCAACCGGCTTTTACAGTATTCCTGTGTAAAACGCCCGTTAGAAGAAAAACTCTCAAGCTCTAAACAGATATATTTAATATTCTGTTTTGATGTCTCACTTAAATGCAGCTTTCAACAATTGCAAGTGTCCACGAAGTATATAAAAATAATAATA
>NW_012104076.1:2918047-2921158 GCF_000951045.1 Mandrillus leucophaeus
CAGACAAAAAACACTTCATGAACTGTATCTGTGGGGTTTATATAAAACAAAGATGCTAATAGTATAGAAAACATTTTAATATACCATAGTATTTATACACAACACTAATATAACGACTTTTTTATTGTTTAATCTTACCTGCAATTTAGTATTGGATATTTGGGGATCATACGTTGTTTAGAAGACTACAAATAATATAGTTGAAGTATGCCATCTTACAATAACCATAAAAGCCACATTGTCGACTGGCAAATCATCTCCAACAAGTGAATCTGAACAATACTAAATTGAACTCATATTCACTAAGGCCATCTTTCAAATACTTAAGGAATATTTAAAATCTTGCTGAACCCTTAACTCTAAAATTAAAAGTAAAGGAAACAACTAACTTCAAGTCATCATCTATTTTGGACTCCCTTAATATTAAGAAATATTCCCAGGAACAACAACAAAAAGAATAGCTCCCTCTACCCCCCCCACCCCCCACCCCTTTTTGAGCCAGTGTCCAATTTCTTCCTTTCTGAACAGCTGTATTATCCAACTTAAGTTGCTCTGCTAATTTCAGTCCCACAAGGACTAACTTGGAAGGCAAAAAAATACAAGAAAAGATCAATTTGCTGGGAAAGATCAAATGAGAAAACTGTGGGGACAGCACCAGGTCAGCGTGTGGAGAACTAAGCAGACCTGTTCTTCATTAACTGCGGCTCTCTGGGGATGTCACACACTACCTGTCCGTGGGCTTTATTGAACCGCCTAACCCGCCTCTCTGTTCCATTCTTCTGGGCCCAAGTGAATCATATCCTGCTGCTGACAAGTTAGCAGGGGACTGCGGCTGCAACATGAAAGTACTTTTCTTTCTTGTCTAAATCAGGCAGATTTTTGAAAAGACGACACAGCATTGACTCGTGACATGGCAAGATGAAACGAGAGGTCTGGGCCGGTCTTGGAGCTGTGCAGATAAAAGTAATCAAATGACACTCCTGGAATGCAAATTGGCATTCTTGACTGCAGCAATTGCACAACCATGAAACATCCCTGACAGCAAGCAAGATTAGGACAAAATGTTATGTAAAGCACTGAACTCAAGAACTCTCACTTGAAAATTCAAACTGTAACACTTACATTTTAATATAGCAATAGTCAGCTCTGCTTTTGTCTGCTTCTTTTTGTAATCGCATATCCCTATCTGACAGGTATCTTACATCTCAAATAGAAGAAAAAAAATCAGGTATTAGGAATGTACTGCCGCTATTAATATTTTCCTAATATTAATTGTAAAATATCATGCACAGTTGATTCTTATTCAAAGTCTTACATGCAAACACCACCCAACTTAATATTCTCAAGGAGGAAAAAAGTTTCAGACCTTCCTCAAAAGATACTCAAAGTTCACGTTCAAGCTCGTTATTACTTCCCTCAGGTAAAGATACTCCTGTACTTTGGTAAAGTGATTAGCAATCTGGACTTTTAATACAGTGTACTCTGGGAACTAAGAACTTGATTAAGACTGAACAGTTTAAATGAAACAGCTACAAATATAATATAAAATACAGATACTCTCTAAAGGCTCACAAGGGACTCTGTGTGTGTGTGTGTATATGTGTGTGTGTCCAAAGAGTAAAAGTTTGTACAAGGTCTAACTACTAGGGTGCATCTTCAGATCAGACACACTAAGTAACAGTGCCAGAAATAAATTCGTCTCATTTAAAGCATGTATGCGTGTGCACAGTAACATCTGAAACTGCAGAATACAAAGCAGTGGAAGGCAAACAGGCTTAGCCACAGTTCAAAGTGATTAGTATATGGGAATAGATGTGTAGACAAATAGTTAATATAGATGTGTAGACAAACAGTAAATATAGGCTAGGGTGAAGGGAAGAAAAATAAAACCTGCAACCGGCTTTTACAGTATTCCTGTGTAAAACGCCCGTTAGAAGAAAAACTCTCAAGCTCTAAACAGATATATTTAATATTCTGTTTTGATGTCTCACTTAAATGCAGCTTTCAACAATTGCAAGTGTCCACGAAGTATATAAAAATAATAATAAAACAGGCCACTTTCTGCCACTTTAATCCTGGGTACACAGGATTATTTTATGATGTCTTTTGTACGTCAGTTTTACAACAGCCTGACTCTAGGGTAAATGGGAACCATCATAAATCGCACGCTGCTTTCAAAACCACTTTAATTTCTGTCAGCGTTACTGTAACCACAGTCCTGGGTTCACGCTTTTGTGTGTGTGTGTGTGCACGCGCGCCTGCATTTGACAGTAGCATCTCCTACACTCCAGTTGTGACTTTGATCACTGAAACAAGAGATGTCACATTAGGGAGACGGGAAGAGGAAAAAAATGCCAACCCGCTATCTCACCTCTATTCTTATATGTTCCCTCTACATACGGAACACACTATGTCAGATGCCCAAGTGGGGGTAACAATAGCAACGCTGGGTGGAAGCAAACTAAAAAGAAGGGAGTGGTCAAGCCCCATTTCTAACAAATCACTTCCCCGAAAGCGGACAGAGCGGCTCATCACCAGGCGAACTAATTGCAGGCTTCCTCGCTGCAGAGAAGTCTCTTCTCGTAGAGGGGCTGTGCTGGAGTCTCGCTTCGCAAAGCCAGCCCATCTCCTCCACCACTTGCACTTGGAACTTTTTTTCAACCTTAAACTCACTTCACAGGAGATTTCACCTAGGGTTTTTCAATGTATATAATTTTTTATCTGCTCCCTCCCCGGGCCCCAAATCCCACCCTCCAGTCAACGTGCAAGTAAAACAAACCGGCTCCTATAGAATTGCACTTCGAAAAAAGCCGTCTCTCTGCAGGGTTGATGTTCCTGCCCTGCGTTCTGCACCTTCTCCGCAAAGCCTGCGGGAGCATTTCCTCCTATCTCCATTTACCACTGGAAGGTTCCGAATGTGAAGAAGATGGGAGGGGAAGAGTCAACGTGCCGGGGCCTGGGCGGCTGCGCCCGAGCGCACCCGGCACCCACGCCCAGCCGCCGGTCCCTCACTCGGCGGCAAGTTGTAAAAGTTCCCGTAGGTCCCAGCCGCCTTCCTCTCCTCCCCGAGCTCCTGCCAGCGCTCCATTCATCCCCCGCTCCCCTGCACCT
>NW_012104076.1:2922338-2925587 GCF_000951045.1 Mandrillus leucophaeus
CGCCCCGACTCCCCGCGCCCCTCTCAGCCCAGCTCCTCTGCGCGCCGCTGGGGCGAAGGCGAGCGAGGCGGAGGAAAACCCAGGGGACAGAAACCCGGGACAAGAACGTGCTGGGAGAAAAGGCCAAAAGTAGCGCGCAGCTGGGGGAAAAAGTTTTTCTGGTGGCGGCGCGTTTTGTGCCGGCCCAGACGCCGGCTTGCGGCGAGGGCTTCCTTCCCCTTCCCCTGGTCTGGGCCGCGGGCCTCGGGCTGGAGAGGAAGGAGGCTGTCGCGCCCGCGGGGGAAAGAACAGTCACATCTGTGGGTGACACGCAGCCGACCCAAGTCACCCTGCCCTGGAGACTCAGAAACGCCGGCTACAGGCTAAGCGCGCACACGCCTGCAGCTGAAGGACATTTCTTAAATGCAGGCAAAACACACTCCCCGGCCGCAAGAATGGGGCGGGGGTGGGGGGGAGCTTAATCATCATCATGTAACTAACGTACACTTTGTGCCAAAAACATCTCCGCGTTGTGCAGATTTATCATAGCTAGAGCAAACTTTCTGCTTATCTAACATGGGAGGAAGGCATAGGTTTCAAGCGTACTCCCTGAGCACTAAGAAATCAGGGAATCGGCGAAGACTTGGCAGAACAGCAGGTAAGGTTACCGGTTCCTACTGAAAAGTGAGAATCATCCCTTCTTCCTCTCTTCCTCGAATAGAGGGAGAGAGAGACTACTTAATTGCATTCAGAGGACAGAATTAAATTCCTTTGAAAATATATAGCCTTGGAATTACATAGTTTTATTTTATTTGCAGAGTCTGGTCTTAGTTTAATATAAATTTTAACAGTAACTAATTTTTTAAAATTTTTCGAAAGCCGCTGAGAGTCCCAAGTAGCCACAGCTGTCTTGAAAATGTGATTAGGTGGCCAAGCGCGTGACTCACGCCTGTAATCCCACTTTGGGAGGCCGAGGCAGACGGATCACCTGAGGTCAGGAGTTCGAGACCAGCCTGGCCAACATGGTGAAACCCCATCTCTACTAAAAATACAAAACTTAGCCGACTGTGGTGGCGGGCGCCTATAAACCCAGCTACTCGGGAGGCTGAGGCAGGAGAATTGCTTGAACGCGGGAGGTGGAGGTTGCAATGAACCAAGATCATGCCATTGCACTCCAGCCTGTGCGACAGAGCGAAACTCCATCTGAAAAAAAAAAAGAAAAAAATGGGATTAGGCTTATTATTCACGTGGATCCAGCTTTTTAATACGCACTTGCAGTTCTGTGTACTGACTAGTTCCAAATTCCGACCGTTTCCTGGCCCTTTCAAAGAAGATTTCTGCATTTGTGGATTCTGTGCATCATTTTGTTGTGGAAAAATGTGTCTGGTAAACACTTCTCCCATATTATTTATCATAAATAACTTAGAGGTCTGGGCACAGGTTGCGTCTGCAGGTTTCCAATGAAAGACAAGGTTACTTTTCTCACTACAGCATAAATCAAAGTATACACTAGATCTCCCAACAACCATCTATATATCTATATATGTAATATATAGATATTTAAATGCATGTTATCTAAGAGGGCTCATCTTTAAATGATTTAAGGTGTAGAGCATGTTCCCTTATTTTCTAAACATAACTAACATCATCTTGTAGTTTGCAGAAACTGATTACACAAGGGATAATGATGACCAAATGTGCATTTTGAACAATTGAGGATCATCACAAGAATTTTCCAGAAATGAGCCAAGTTCCAGTATGTTTTTCTTGCATCATGGAGAGATGAGAAAAGCTAGTTGCTAATTTCATAGTCATTACCCATACAAATCCATTCACACACTTACCGCTTTGGACAAGTGACAGATCAGCAATTGCCAAACAATTGTATTCACACAGTGCATTTTTGGCTGCACACCTACACTGGCCAACATGCAGAAGTTATTCCACATCAAGCAACCTGTAATTTACATTCCCCTGATTGGTTCCAGATCTGTCTGTTTTTGATAATTAGCATACAAACAATTTATGTGAGGCAAGATGCATCTATTTGGAATCCTGTGCCTTTCTGGAGACTCATCATGGTAAACATGGGGAATGTGTTAGGCTGAAGAGCAGCACTTGGAGAAGGTGGAAGAATTTACAGAAGGAAGCAAAGCCTAGCATTTAAGAGGATTCCATAGTCTCATTTCCTCTAGCGGTCTGTATGGCAATTGGAATAAAACCTTAAATCCTTTTTGTATCCTGCAAGACCTGAATGATCTACACCTGCCTGAGTTTTTCGAATGTTTTATTCCATTTGTTCATTACCATGGTGGACTACACTCAAGTCACGTTGGCTTCCTTTCTGTTCCTCTAACTTGCAGAGCTCTTTCCTGCTCTTTGCCCCTGCTGTTCTACCTGGAGTGTTTTCCCAAGTTTTCCAATGATTTCTTCTTATTTCTATCTCAGCTCTAACAGCAATTCTGCAGACTCTAGTTTAAATAGCTCTTGGCCCACCACCCAAAACACCCCTCATACTTGCTGTTATTACTTATTTTTGTATCCCTTTTGTATGCCTTATCAATATCTGAAATTGTCTTCTTAGTTTATGTGTTTATTATTCTTCTTCAAGTAAAATGGAAGTTCCACAAGGGAAACAACTGTGCTGCAGGTCCTTGAATAACATCGTTTCATTCAATGTCCTTTCATTCAACTTCCTTTTGTTACAAGGCTGAGAAAAGAAAGAAAAAAAACTGATTCCCTGCCAGGACCACTGTCTGTGTGGCATTTGCACATTCTCCCCGCTGTCTGCATGGGTCTTCTCTGGATACTCCAGTTTCCTCCCACATCCCAAAGATATGCCCCTTGGGTTCTTTGGAGTATCCACACGATCCCCGTGTGAGTGTGTGCGTGAGTGTGCCCTGCATGGACTGATGGCCTGTCCAGGGTTGGTTCCTGCCTTGCACCCTGAGCTGTCCAGATAGGCTCCAGCCACCTGCATCTCAGAACTGGAATAATTGTGTAAATATTTTAATTATCTGACTGGGCACGGTGGCTCACACCTGTAATCCCAGCACTTTGGGAGGCCAAGGCAGGCAGATCACTTGAGGTCAGGAGTTTGAGAGCAGCCTAGCCAACATGGTAAAACCCCGTCACTATTAAAAATACAAAAAATTAGCTGGGTGTTGTGGCGTGCGCCTACAATCCCAGCTACTGGGAGGCTGAGGCAGGAGAATTGCTTGAACCCGGGAGGCAGAGGTTGCAGTGAGCCGAGATCATGCCACTGCACTC
>NW_012104076.1:2925637-2938190 GCF_000951045.1 Mandrillus leucophaeus
TATATAAAATTATCCTAATTGTTTGTATTAATCTTTCTTAAGTGTATGTATAGCTCACATTTATTTCAGTGTTTCAATATTAGAAGTATTTGGGGTCTTTATTTAGAAGTTTGGTGATGTTTTGTGACCAGAAATATCCTGCAGGACTCTTATTTATAGCAGCCTATGGTAAAATGGATTTTGCTTATTATCATTTTGCTTAAAGTCACAGTTTCCAAGAACCTATTCATGACAACGTTAAGTGAGGACTTTGTTCACTTAGATAGCCTCAGCCCATAAAACAATGCCAGGCACAAAATAAACTCATTTAAGTATTACTTGAGTTAATGAAGAAATGTCAAGTGGATTACACTGCGTTGTCTGAAGACCTTAAGGCCAAACAAGGTCAGTGTAAGAATATGGCGGGGGAAAGGGCTTTTTCTTTTAGAGAATGTAGCAAGCACTGTTCACTTCCAACACCAGCCTCCTCAAAGTATGTTCCTGGGACCCCGAAAGATTACCAAGACCCTTTTAGGAAGTCCATGAAGTCAAAACTGATTTTATCATGATACTGGGAAGTTATTTGCCTTTCTTACATTCTCTCCTGTGAGTGTTCCAATGACAGTGTAACAGGTGGTATCACAACAGACTGAATGCAGAACCAGATACGAGAATCCACCTGTCTTAATCGGCTGTTAAAGAAATGTGCCAAAAATGTAATCAGTGCACTCTGCTTCTCACTAAGTTTTTTTTTTCTTTCTTTCTTGAGATGGAATCTCTCTCTGTCATTCAGACTGGAGTTCAGTGGCACAATCTCGGCTCACTGCAACCTCCGCCTCCCAGGTTCAAACAATTCTCCTGCTTCACCCTCCCAAGTAGCTGAGACGACAGGCACGCGCCACCACACCGGCTAATTTTCGTATTTTTAGTAGAGACGGGATTTCATCATGTTGGCCAGACTAGTCTTGAACTCCTGACCTCAGGCGATCCACCTGCCTCAGCCTCCCAAAGTGGGATTATAGGCGTGAGCCACCTCACCCGGCCTGTTTTTGTTTTTCATTTTAAAATATGGGTATATATACATTTCCTGTAGCTGCTGGGACAGATTACCACGGATTTAGTGGATTAAACAACACGAATTCATTATAATTTTAGAGGTTAGAAATCTGAAATAGGTTTCACTAAACTAAAATGTGATTGTGAACCTGTGTTTCTTTTTGGAGTCCCTAGGGGACAATCTATTTCCTTATTTCTTCCAGCTTCTAAAGGTCACCCCCATTCCTTGGCTTATGGACCCCTTCCATCTTCAAAGCCTGTGATAACCAGACATGTCTTTTTCATGCCATACCGCTGTGACACTGAGCCTTCTTCCTCCCTCTTTCAGTTATAACTACCTGAGTGATTACACTGGTTCTATCTAGATAATGCAGGATAATCGCCCCATCTCAAGATCCTTAATTTAATCATATCTGCATATTCACAGGTTTCAGGGATTAGGATATGAACCATTATTAGGAGTTATTATTCTGTTTACCACAGTATGGTAATAAGTGATAGGTTTAATATTGTTATTTTAAATGAATTAATGACTTAAATTTTTCTCATAAAAGGAACGTCAGTAGCTACTGATGTTTATCAACAAAAGCTCTGGGCGGCACGGTGGCTCACGCATGTAATCCCAGCACTTTGGGAGGCGGAGGTGGGCAGATCACATGAAATCAGGAGTTCGAGACCAGCCTGACCAACATGGAGAAACCCTGTCTACTAAAACTACAAAATTAGCCGGGTGTGGTGCCGCATGCCTGTAATCCCAGCTACTTGGGAGGCTGAGGCAGGAGAATCACTTGAACCCACGAGGCGGAGGTTGCACTCCAGTCTGGGCAACAAGAGCAAAACTCCATCGCAAAAAAAGCTCTTTGAATTCTTCAGTAATTTTTAAGAGGTCATGAGGTTGTGGCTGGGTATGGTGGTTCACGGCTGTAATCCCAGCACTCTGGGAGGCCAAGGTGGGTGGATTGCCTGAGGTCAGGAGTTCAAGACTAGCCTGGCCAACATGGCAAAACCCCGTCTCTACTAAAAATAAAAAAAATTAGCCAGGTGTGTGGCGGGCACCTCACTGTAATCCCAGCTATCTGAGAGGCTAAGATAAGAGAATCCCTTGAACCCAGGAGGCGGAGGTTGTAGTGATCTGGGATGACGCCACTGTACTCCAGCCTGGGCGACAGAGCAAGACTCCGTCTCAAAAAAAAAAAGACAGATCATTTGAGAATGTCTAGCATCCACAACAGTTAGTGTCCCTTCCATATCTCAGGTTAAACTAGATTGTTTTAAACCGATTATGGTTGCCCCTTCCCCTTTGCTGTCATTGGTTTAAGGATGAGCATGTTAGTTCTAGCCAATGAAGGATGAGAGGAAGTCATTGGAGGGGTGTCAGGGAGAGATGATGCTTTAAAACTATAAAAAACAAAATGACAAGAAGTAGATTGTCCCTTTTCTGCTCTGGATGTTAGTATATGAGACTATGGTACCTCAAAGCAGCTGCATCCACCTTGTGACCAAAAGGGACCACACATGCCTGGAATGATAGAGTGGGAAGGTGGTAAGCACCTGAGCTCTTGATGATGTTACTGGCTTACTGAATTAAGTAACCCCAGATGGCATCAAACTTCTTGTTATGTGACATAATCAGTCCCCTTATAATTTAGCCTATTTTGAGGTTGCATTTTATTAATTGCAGCTTGAAGCTTTCTAAATTACAGGGAAATGACATGTCTGTTCACAGTTTCCATGTAGGAATTCCATCCTGTCATTTCCTATAAAATTTACATATTTTTTTCCAAATTCTGAGAAAAATCTATGAAGAAATCACCAAAACGGGAAAAGTATTATCATTTATCATCCCCTATGAGAATTAAAAATTATCAAACAAACAAAAAAATGGTAACCTTTTTTTTTTTTTTGAGACGGAGTCTCGCTCTGTCACCCAAGCTGGAGTACAGTGACGCGATCTCGGCTCACTGCAAGCTCCGCCTCCCGGGTTCACGCCATTCTCCTGACTCAGTCTCCCAAGTAGCTGAGACTACAGGCACCCACCACCACGCCTGGCTAATTTTTTGTATTTTTAGTAGAGACGGGGTTTCACTGTGTTAGCCAGGATGGTCTTGATCTCCTGACCTCGTGATCCACCCGCCTCTGCCTCCCAAAGTGCTGAGATTACAGGTGTGAGCCACTGCGCCAGGCCAACAATGGTAACTTTTAAATATTAAATATGTGTGGCTTGTTTTTACAATTTTTAAATGTATTTTATTTAGCATTGATGTCAATGTTTTTTATTTTTTAGTGTTTTCTATTACTAAATGTCCTTTTCAGGTAGAGCTAATTTTTTTTTTTTTTTTTTTTTTTGAGACAGAATCTTGCTAAGTTGTCCAGGCTGGAGTGCAATGGTGTGATCTCAGCTCACTGCAACCTCCACCTCCTGGATTCAAGTGATTCTTCTACCTCAGCCTCCAGAGTAGCTGTATTATAGGCACCCGCCACCACTCCCGGCTAATTTTTTGTATGTTTAGTAGAGACAGGGATTCACCGTGTTGGCCAGGCTGGTCTCGAACTCCTGACCTCAGGTGATCCACCCGTTTTGGCTTCCCAAAGTTCTGGGATTAGAAGCGTGAGCCACTACGCCTGGCTGGTAGAGCTAGTTTTTACATGTTACTGAAATACATAATCTTGTCACAATATATTGGTTCATGTAAGCCACACATTGATTATTACATTCCTTTTTACAGAAAATCTTTCCGATACATAGTAGAACCCTATCACAAAAAAGATTTACTATTATTATGATCATTATTTTAAAAATACATAAGTGTTATCAAAAAATTCAGAATAACTCATGATTTGAGAAATTCTCATGAACTCCAATTTCTCATTTATAACTCCAAAGATTAATATCTGCCAGGAATTTGAAAACACTAGATGTTTGTCATGTCAAAGTCTTTTAAAATTTTCCTACCCCTAACATGTTTTCATAAATCTGCATTATCGTATAGTTATCCATTGATTCTATAGATAATGATTCTGTAGATATATTTACCCCAATCCCATTCTCTGACTCTCAGATGCATAGGATATTGTTGATCTTTCAAAAACGGTCCCCTCAGGCTGGGCGCGGTGACTCACGCCTGTAATCCCAGCACTTTGGGAGGCTGAGGCTGGCAGATCACCTCAGGTCAGGCATTCGAGACAAGCCTGACCAACATGGAGAAACCCCATCTCTACTAAAAATACAAAAAACCAGCCGGGCGTGGTGGCACATCCCTGTAATCCCAGCTACTTGGAAGGCTGATGCAGGAGAATCACTTGACTCCGGGAAGCGGAGGTGGCAGTGAGCCGAGATCTGCCATTGCACTCCAGCCTGGGTGACAAGGGCAAAACTCCGTCTAGAAAGGTCCCCTCTGGTGGTTCTTTCCAACTTTACTATACTGGCTCCTTCCTTTCCTTTATCACATCCTTCCCCAACCCCTTCACACTTACTTCTTCCACACATAATGTGGGATTTCTAACAAATGGTTAAATCTCATGGTTTTTCTCTTCTGTTTTTATTATGGTCTTCCTAGGTGTCTGAACCACCCCAAACTTAATCTGAGATGGAAACCATCAATACCCCTTCCAAATTTCTCTTTTCAACTTTCCTTTTCCTGTCTTTACTCTTCTTTTATCCATTTAAGAGCAAACCTTGTATTCAACCTCCAATCCTCTTTTTCTTGCCTTCATCTCCCAAATCATCTTTCACTAAATCACACAGGAGTTCCTTCAATTTGTTCCTCACATCCATCCATTCCCATTTCATTCCTATGACCACCATTTTCTGCTTAACTATTGAAACAATGTTTCTGTTATACTCTTCCTGTCCACTTTCCACCCCCCATTCTTACATGTTTGTGGCCAGACCTTAGCTTTTTAAATTTTGTTTTTATTATATGTTCTTACCCTGCACAATAAGTAGTAAATCTTTATTCTTGCCCTTCTTTTTTTTTTTGTCTGAGACAGAGTGGAGTGCAATGGCACAATCTTGGCTCACCACAACCTCCACCTCCCGGGTTCAAGTGATTTTCCTGCCTCAGCCTCCCAAGTAGCTGGCACTACAGGCGTGCGCCACCACCCCGGGCTAATTTTGTAGTTTTAGTAGAGACGGGGTTTCTCCATGTTGGTCACACTTGTCTCGAACTCCTGGCCTCAGGAGATCTGCCTGCCTCAGCCTCCCAATGTCCTGGGATTACATGCATGAGCCACTGCACCCCCCGCCTTTTTTTTTTTTTTTTAAACGGAGTCTCTCTGTAGCCCAGGCTGGAGTGCAGTGGCGGGATCTTGGCTCAGTGCAACCTCCACCTCCCAAGTTCAAACGTTCTCCTGCCTCAGCCTTCCGAGTAGCTGGGATTACAGGTGCACACCACCACATCCAGCTAATTTTTGTATTTCCAGTACAGATGGTGTTTTGCCATGCTGGCCAGGCTGGTTCTGAGCTCCTCACCTCAGGTGATCCACCAGACTCAGCCTCCCAAAGTGCTGGGATTACAGGCATAAGCCACCGTGTCTGGCTCTTGCCCTGTTTTCTACCATGTCAAGACAAATTGTAATGTCTGCTTCTCAAGGCTCACTTTTTTTCAACTCCCGTACCTTGTACAGTGCCTGGTACCTAATAGTTGTTCAGTAAGTTTCTGTGGAATGAATAAATGACTCACCTTGTTTATACCATGTTTTTCCCCAACCCAGCAAGAATCCACTGCTCTGCTTGGATAGCCTTCCCTGCACACATTCATAATTATTTCTGTGTTTTTCTCTTGACTCTCCAGCTGAATGCACTACTTCCTCTTTAACGATTCGTGTCTGTGCCAACTTAACTACCACCTATTTCCAAAGGTGGGTTGAGGCCCCTCTGAAAAAGAGGCACAGCTACATTTAGATCATTTATGATTACAGAATAATTGTTCTAAGTATCTACTATGGGTCAAGTTCTTTATCATTTTCTTTGTATACATTACTGAATCTTTCCAACAAACTATAGAACCAGGCATTATTATCACTATTCTATGGTTAAGAGACTCTGAAGCTTTAACTATCTCGTCTAAGGACTACAGCATGTAGATGTCCCCCAGCTCTTTGTTTGTTTGTTTGTTTGTTTGTTTGTTTTTTGAGGTGGAGTCTCGCTCTGTTGCCCATGCTGGAGTGCAGTGGCACGATCTCAGCTCACTGCAAGCTCCGCCTCCCAGGTTCACGCCATTCTCCCGCCTCAGCCTCCAGAGTAGCTGGGACTGACTACAGGTTCCCAACACCACGCCAGGCTAATTTTTTGGGTTTTTTGGTATTTTTAGTAGAGACAGGGTTTTGCCATGTTAGCCAGGATGGTCTTCATCTCCTGACCTCATGATCTGCCCACTTCGGCCTCCCAAAGTGTTGGGATTACAGACGTGAGCCACTGCGCCCAGCCCCGTGTCCCACAGCTCTTAAATCCCACCCTGCTATCAAGGACTTGATCAGATTACACATCCTTCTTGGAGCCCTCCTTTATTTCTGTGGCTCTTTTTCTTTCTCTTTTTCTCTCCCCTCTAAAGCTCCTGCAGCACGTATAGCCTGGACTATTGATTTGTCATGGAGTCACACGCCCTTACATATTTGTGGTTGTTTTATGTGTCTATCTCTTTAATGAGAAAGTTAGCAAGGTCTTTGAGAGCAGAGGTCCTATGGAGTGCAGCTTTCTTGACTCTCCACCATCCCTGGTACAGTGAGTTAGGCACAGAAACAGAGAAGGGAGTTTAATGGAATAATTTATTAAAACGAAGTTCTAACACTTAAACATGAAATAATATCTTAAGAAAAACATTTCTATAGGAATAAAAGTCCCTTATCACAAATTATAACATTACATATACTTACTTATAAGTTTTGACTCCACTTATACCTGGTCACCCGGGCATTCAGACCAGGCTACTTCCTGTTTCCGCTGCATGTTCTCCTGATGTATCAGCTTATTGCTTCAGCCGTGTAGTTGTGCCCGCTGCTCAACTAGAAAGGAACACTGTTAAAGCCCCACTTCTTCTGAGACATGTGTATGACTGCAATGCAGTTGTGTCAAACAGAGCACCCCATACACATCTTTTTCATCTCCTGTGTTCTCTCTCCTTTATATAGCCAAAAGTTACTGCTCTCCTACTGTGTCTGGAACGTATTCCTTCTGGTGAGTTCTTGGTCTCTAGCTGACTTCAAGAATGAAGCCACGGACCCCTGCGGTTGAGTGTTATAGCTTTTAAAAATGGTGTGTCCAGAGTTTGCTCCTTCAGATGTTCAGATGTGTCCAGAGTTTCTTCCTTCCGGTGAGTTTGTGGTCTCACCAACTTTAGGAGTGAACCCACAGACCTTCGCAGTGAACATTACAGCTCTCAAAGGTGGCACATCCAGAATTGTTTGTTCCTCCCGATGGGTTCGTGGTCTCACTGACTTCAGGAATGAATCCTCAGATCCTCATGGTGAGTGTTACTGCTCATAAAGGTAGGGCGGACCCAAAGAGTGAGTAGCAGCAAGATTTATTGTAAAGAGCAAAAGAACAAACCTTCCCAAGCCTGGAAGAGGACCAGACCGGGTTGCCTCTGCTGGCTCAGGTGGCCAGCGTTTATTCCCTTATTTGGTGCCACCCACATCCTGCTGAGTGGTCAACTTTACAGAGTGCTGATTGGTCCATTTTACAGAATGCTGATTGGCCCATTTTTAAAGGATGCTGATTGGTGCATTTACAATCCTTTAGCTAGACACAGAGCACTGATTGGTGCATTTACAATCCTTTAGCTAGACACAGAGCACTGATTGGTGCATTTACAATCCTTTAGCTAGACACAAAAGTTCTCCAAGTCCCCACCCCACCCAGAAGCTCAGCTGGCTTCACCTCTCACTACCAAGAAATACATATCTCATTTATGCACTATATACTTCTGCTAAATCTTTTTTTTTTTTTTTTTTTTAGACGGAGTTTTGCTCTTGTTGCCCAGGCTGGAGTGCAATTGTGCCATCTCGACTCATTACAACTGCCACCTCCCGGGTTCAAGCGATTCTCCTGCCTCAGCCTCCTGAATAGCTGGGATTACAGGCATGTGCCTCCACACCTGGCTATTTTTATATTTTTAGTAGAGATGGGGTTTTGCCATGTTGGTCAGGCTGGTCTCGAACTCCTGACCTCAGGTGATCCATCCACCTTGGCCTCCTAAAGTGCTGGGATTACAGGCCTGAGCCACTGTGCCCAGCCTTTTTTTTTTTTTTTGAGACAGTCTTGCTCTGTCACCCAGACTGGAGTGCAGTGTTGCAATCAGCTCACTGCAGCCTCGACCTCCCAGGCTCAAGCCATCCTCCCACCTCAGCCTGCTGAGTAGCTGGGACCACAGGTGTGCCACCACACCCGGCTAATTTTTTATTTTTGTAGAGATAGATTGTCCCTATGTTGCCCAGGCTGTTGTTGAATTCCTACGCTCAAGCAATTCTCTCAGCCTTCTGAAGTGTTGGGATTCCAGTCATGAACCACCATGCCTGGCCTTTTGCTCCATCTATACATAAATGTTTAGCTCTTGTCCTGAGAATGCTTAGAAAATGTGATTGGTTAAATTCTAAGGCTGTCACTCTTACCCTTAACTTACGACTGAGATGCTATAAAATGTTAATGTTCTAATTTGCCTCAAATAAGGTAAGACATTTATTATTTTGCTAGACTATTATTCATTTCTTCAGAACTATGACTCAATTTGTGTAGCCTAAAAAACACACGATTTTCATGAAAAGTGGTGAATCTCTCCCCAAATTATCAACCAAAGTTAAACACGTTAAAACAGGATTTACTTTCACGACCAAATAAAAGTCACAGAGCAAGTAATCCACACCGGAGTCTTTTAGTCAACAAGCGTGAGACTGATGGCCATTTTCATACAGTTGATGAGGTCAGAATGCTGTAGAGCTTTTGGCAAAGGGTAAAAAAGCTTGAGTCTTGCTGGGCACAGTGGCTCACACCTGTAATCCCAGCACTTTGAGAGGCTGAAGTGGGAGGATTGCTTGAGCCTAGGAGTTTGAAACCAATATGGGCACAATAAGGAGACCCCATCTCTTAAAAAAAAAGAAAACAAAAAACAATTAGCCAAGTGTAGTGACACACACCTGTGGTCCCAGCAGTGCGCTACGATTGTACAGCTGACTCCAGCCTGGGCTACAGAGTGTGACGATATCTTAAATATATATATATATTTAATTTATATATATATATATATATAAAAAACCATGTTCTTTACCTAAGAATGTTTCTTTTTTTTTTTTTTTTTTTTTTTCAGATGGAGTCTGGCTCTGTCTCCCAGGCTGGAGTGCAGTGGTGCCATCTCGGCACACTCCCGGGTTCACGCCATTCTCCTGCCTCAGCCTCCCAAGTAGCTGAGACTACAGGTGCCGCCACCACGCCTGGCTAATTTTTTGTATTTTTAGTAGAGATGGGGTTTCACCGTGTTAGCCAGGATGGTCTCGATGTCCTGACCTTGTGATCCGCCCGCCTCCGCCTCCCAAAGTGCTGGGATTACAGGCGTGAGCCACCGCACCCGGCCAAGAATGTTTCTGTTTACCTCAGGCTGAGCTACTGTATCTTCAGGGACCAAAAAATAGGAGCTAACGTTTACTAAATAACCTACAAAGCACTTTACCCAGAGTATCTCATTTTATTTTCTCAATGTATTATGTAAGTGCACTGTTTGCTGTTCCAAATGTAGTCTTATATAGTTCTTTATTCTTTTAATTCCTAGATTTATACTAGAGAAAGAAAATGTGTATTTATCTGTAGCTTAGAAGTAGGTTAACATCCTTCCCTCTCACAGATTTCAGTATAATAAGCATCAATAGTGTTATTATTTAAGAATTTTTTTTTTTTGAGAAGTGCCTTTCGACATGGCAGGCAAAAGCAATCTGGTGGCTTTGTGCAATTGCTGTACACACTTGGTAATGAATAAATTCTGTTGGCTGTTTTGGAAGAGTCAGAAGGGAGTTCTGGTTTATTAGAGTTGTGGCCTAAAAACACCGAGCCAGCTCATCAGTGCTGCTGATCTCGTGCCCTTCCTCTGGCAAACCATGTGTCGGATGTGGTAGAGAAAAAAAAAATCTCCCTTTCAGCAACAGAATATGTGCAAGCTATACCCTGAATTATCCCATGATGACCTTGCAAATGTAACACATGCCCTTGTGACCACAAGGCCCGACAACTGTAATTTCCTCTGCTTTTCATCAGAGCTCTTCTGCTGCCTGCAGCAGGCACAGCATGCTAGGGTACAGCTGCTCCCTGACGCCCAAGACACCTGCCCTCCATCCTTTACTACGAATGTGTAAAAGATTGTCCAATAGGAAGCTGACCCCAGCTGTGGTTATGCAAACTCTGAGTTCATCTTCCTGAGTGATCCTTGAAGGCTGGCTAATGTTTACTATTCACCCAGCCCACATTTTGGAAATACTACCTAATGCACTTGCTTAAGTCATTCCAGAAATCATTATTAGGCAGTTTCTTAGAGCAATCCATGGGTTGAAGAGGCATTTCCTGCAGTGACATCATTGATGGATATTTCATTTATGCAATGTGTGTGTATACATACATATATGTATATATATTTTTGTATATGTATATAGACACACACACACACACACGCACACACACACACATATATATATATATATTTAGCACTTACTAGATACCAGGTGCTGCTCTAGGTTCTAGGTGCTGGTAATAAAACCTTGAATAGGTTGGACAAGGCTTCTACTTTCCCTGAGCTTACTCTCTAGTGAGTAGCAGAGACAATGAATAAGTTAACAAATTCAAGTAGAGATAAATGCTTTAATGAAAATAAAATAGGATGCTGTAATCCAGAGTGACCAGGGGTGAGGCGCTGGTGTCAGATAACGGTGGAGTAAAACATTACAATATTAGAGAGTCAAAGAAAGCTTCTCTGAGAAGGTGATATGCTGCTGGGATTAGAATCATGATCAGTGGGAAGTTCCTCCTAGGCACAGAAAACAGTATCTGCAAAGGCCCTGAGGTGAAAAAGAAGTGATAAAGGAATTTAAAGATTAGTAGGGTAAGTGTGTCCCAAGACAGGAAGAGTGGGAGGGGTTAGAGAACTTGTGTATTCAACCAAAACATTAGGAAAATAGGGAAAGGCCCCAAGATACCTGTCATTCCAGATGATGTCAGATTCAGCAACCAGAGTCCACTGTGGGATGGGGGTGACACCGGAACCCTGATTATATGGTGGGAATCCTCAGTGATGTTTCCTCTTCCAAGATATATTTGGAGGCCATAATTTCCCAGTCGTTGCTAATTCTGATACCCAGTTCTACAATTTGATCACTACCACCACCACCTACATTTTGTCATTGGTATCATTTTAAATTTTAGCATTTCCTAGGAATTCATGTGATGATGTCTTTTTTAAAACTTGATATTGTCTTATCATTTTGTCTGTGTTACACTCAGAGTAAGAGATGGACATGTAGGGCTATGTATTTCCCATAAGTGCAAAGTGGCTTGACATTTAAAATAAATATCTTCAAACCCTGTTAGGTATTTACTAACCACATATTTTTCTAAACCATATTTTAAAATGCTCACTCGAACTTCCAGGACATCATTGGCCGTTATCCTGACTCTCCAAATGACTCTCTAGAAGTCTTTCCTTGTGCCTTCATCCTCTCTGAGCTAACGGGTATCCCCTCCAAGGAACATTGTGTGGCCTCATCAGCAAAAAGGCGACATACCTGTGGTTTGGTACAGGGTGAACTGAGCCAGGAATCTGGGGAGCAAACCTTTATTCCCATCATTGCCAGTCACTCTGGGATCTTGAGCTAATCAAATCCTCCCTGCGCTTTAATTTATATCCGTGCAAAATGGAAAACACAATACTATAACGGTGCTCTGAACACGCACAGCCAAATCAGATGGAAAGAAAACATTTAGGGTATTTGATTTGCTTCAAATTCAAAGAAATGACCTGGAAACATCCGTCACAGAGAGGAGGAATTCTTAAGGGAGCCTAACATCAAATAGGATGGAGAGAATTTTGGTCCTAGTTTATTTTGGGTATGGGCATTTAGATGTGGCCATTGTCTCTTCCTTTGGAGGGCTGTGATGAAAAGAATATCGAAAAAGAGCTAACCAGAGGCTAAATTGCAAGAATTTCCCATGCTGAAAGGCTTAACATTCACCTATTGATGCCCATAAAACCACATTAAAATATAAGAGAATCTGATGTTGCTTAAACTCTCTTTTAACTAGCTTGGCTCCAGAATGGAAGATTCTATTTCAAGAAAGTTTATCAAATTCTGACTTTAAATAGGCCATTGTTCTCCCCATAAGGGGCAATGATAATGTGATTGTTTACAAAGTATTGGGAGGATAAGCATAGTAAGGTAGGGCAAGAGAAGACCCATCAACAAAACCCAAACAAAGACTTGTGGCAAGTCTAAGGAAACGAGACTGTTCTTCTGGTGGGAAGAGTAAGTAGGAAGTGGTATTTGAGAT
>NW_012104076.1:2939290-2941885 GCF_000951045.1 Mandrillus leucophaeus
GTGCAATGGTTGCAATCTCAGCTCACTGCAACTTCTGCCTCCCAGGTTCAAGCCATTCTTTTGCCTTAGCCTCCCAAGTAGCTGGGACTACAGGCATGCGCCACCATGCCCGGCTAATTTTTGTATTTTTAGTAGAAATGGGGTTTCACCATGTTGGCCGGGCTGGTCTCGAACTCCTAACCTCAGGTGATCTTCCCGCCTCGGCTTCCTGAAGTGCTGGGATTACAGGCTTGAGCCACTGTGCCCCGCCGTGGTAGGAACTTTCTGTGAAGGATTCGTTTCTATTGTTTGGGTGTGTGTTTATATATATGTTTGTGTTTTTAGTCACAATATAAAATTAACATTTTACTGATTTTTTGTGTCAAAAAAAGATAGTATCTTAGTCTGTTTTCTGCTGCTGTAACAGAATACCACAGACTGGATAATTTATAGAGAAAAGAGATTTATTTGGCTCATGGTTCTAGAGGCTGGGAACCCAAGAGCATGGCACTGGCATCTGACCAGGGTCACCCCGTGGTTGTAGGACAGAAGGCAGAAGTGAGCATGCAAGACAAAGAAAAGGGATCTGAACTCCTGAGATAAATAACCCACTCCTGTGATAATCGCAGAGCCCTTATGACTCAATAACCTCTCAAAGCCCTGCCTCTCAACACCACCACAATGGCAACCAAGTTTCCAACACTTGAACTTTTGGGGGATGCATTGAAACCATAGCATATGGGAAGACATTGAATTATAGAAAAGGATTGTTTGTATTTAAGTTGGCAATGGGGAGCTTTTGAGCGTTTTGAGGTAGGGAGTGACATGATCAGATTTATACTGTTAAAAAGTATTCAGGCAGCAATGTATACAGTAGATTAAAATGAATAAAAATAAAAATGAAGAGTTAATGAAAACCTATATTCATTATCAATTTTGAAGAATCAGACTAATTAAAATATACCTAAATCCTAAAATAATTCATAGTTACCATCATTAACATTTTTCTCTATCAGGCTGGAGGGCACATCAGGATTCAGCAGGACTTCCCATTATTATGAACATCCGTTATTACTGAGCTTCTGTCAGCTCAAAGGTTGTGATTAAGTGATATACCTCCTTGTATGAATTCTAGAGGGGAAAAATAAGAGGAAATACCTAGAGATGTTTCATAGGCAATCCAAAAAGTGGGTTTTGATCCAGAGTAATCATTAAATTGTGGTCAATGTCTTTGTTCATTTGTGCTATTGTAACAAAATACCATAGACTGGGTAATTAATAAAAAACAGATTTTTTTTTTTTTTTTTTTTTAGACAGAGTTTTGCTCTTGTTGCCCAGGCTGGAGTACAATGGGACGATCTCAGCTCACTGCAACCTCTGCCTCCTGGGTTCAAGCAATTCTCTTGCCTCAGCCTCCCTCAGTAGCTGAGATTACAGGCGCCCACCACTATGCCCAGCTGATTTTTTTGTATTTTAGTAGAGACTGGGTTTCACCATGTTGGTCAGGCTGGTCTTGAACTCCTGATCTAAGGTGATCCACCCACCTCGGCCTCCCAAAATGTTGAGATTACAGGCATGAGCCACCGTACGTGGCACAGAAATGTATTTCTTACAGTTCTCGATGCTGGAAAGTCCAAGATCAAGGTGCCAGCATCTGGTGTCTGGTAAGGGAGAACCCACTCACTCAAACCCATTTATAAGGACATTAATCCCATTTTGAAGGCTCCACCCTCATGACTTAATCACATCCTAAAGGCCTGTTTATTTATTTATTTATTTATTTATTTATTTATTTATTTATTTTTGAGATGGAGTCTTGCTCTGTCTTCCAGGCTGGAATGCAGTGGCATGATCTCAGCTCAGTGCAACCTCTGCCTCCCAGGTTCAAGTGATTCTCCTGCCTCAGCCTCCTGAGTAGTTGGAATTACCAGTGTACACCACCACACCTGGCTAATTTTTGCATTTTTAGTAGGGACGAGGTTTTGCCATGTTGGCCAGGCTGATCTCAAACTTGTGACCTCAGGTGATTCGCCTGCCTTGCCTCCCAAAGTGCTGGAATTACAGACATGAACCACCACTCCTGGCCAAGGTCTCTCCTTTTATACTATTACATTGGCCATTAAGTTTCAACCACATGAATTTTGGGAGATACATTTAGAACATAACAGACAGTGAAAATATATGAACAGACATTTTTCCTAAAAGATGTACAGTTGATCAGTGAGCACAGGAACATCATTAGACATCAGGGAAATCTAGATTAAAAACTACACGGAAAACGTGCTACAACATGGATGAACCCTGAGAATGTTATGCTAAATGAAATAAGCCAGTCACGAAAGAACAAATACTGTATGATTCCACTGATAAGGAGGTACGTAGAGTTTTCAAACTCATAGAGACAGAAAGAAGAATAATGGTTGCCAGGGCCTGGGGTCAGAAGTAAGGAGAGTTATTATTTACTTTTTTTTTGAGATGGAGTTTCACTCTTGTTGCCCAGGCTGCAGTGCAATGGCACGATCTTGACTCATCGCAACCTCCACCTACCGGGTTCAAGCAATTCTCCTGCTCAGCCTCCCGAGTAGCTGGGATTACAGGCATGCGCCACCACGCCTG
>NW_012104076.1:2943960-2945236 GCF_000951045.1 Mandrillus leucophaeus
CCCCATAAGGGGCAATGATAATGTGATTGTTTACAAAGTATTGGGAGGATAAGCATAGTAAGGTAGGGCAAGAGAAGACCCATCAACAAAACCCAAACAAAGACTTGTGGCAAGTCTAAGGAAACGAGACTGTTCTTCTGGTGGGAAGAGTAAGTAGGAAGTGGTATTTGAGATCGGCTTAGAAAGAGGGCCCAGATTACAGATAGAAAAAATGAATGTGCAAAGAAAGAACCTGCATGAAGCAAGAAACATTTGTCTGGGATGAAGGAAAGACAAGTAGTATGTGGTAAGAGCAGTTGTTCCCAAATCTGGCTGCACGACAGAATTAACTGGGGAGATTTAATAAAAACACAGCTTTCTGGTCTCCTTTGCAGACCCTATAAATGAGAATTTTCAAGGAGATCTCAGTTATGTAGCCTCTTTTTTTTTTTTTTTTAAGAAAATAATTCGGCCGAGTGCGGTGGCTCACGCCTGTAATCCCAGCACTTTGGGAGGCTGAGGCGGGTGGATCACGAAGTTAAGAGATCAAGACCATCCTGGATAACATGGTGAAACCCCATCTCTACTACAAAATACAAAAAAATTAGCCGGCCGTGGTGGCAGGCGCCTGTAGTCCTAGCTACTCGGAGACTGAAGCAGGAGAATGGCATGAACCCGGGAGGTGGAGCTTGCAGTGAGCAGAGATCGCGCCACTGCACTCCAGCCTGGGCGACAGAGTGAGACTCAGTCTCAAAAAAAAAAAAAGAAAAAAGAATTTCAATTCTCCAAGTGATTCTAATGTGCAGTCAGGCTTCGGTATCACCGGAGTAGGTCTTACAAGACTCTGAAGAAACTTGCCATATTTGGCCATTATGTAGAAGCACGTTTTCCAAACTTTAGGTTTGAAAATCAATTTAGTGAGCCCCATCACATATTTTTTGTTTTACTTTAAAAATATCAGTATGCAGTCAGGTATGGTAGCAGGCACCTGTAGTCCCAGCTAGTTGGGAGGCTGAGGCAGGAAGATCACTTGAGCCCAGGAGTTCAAATCCACCTTGAGCAACACAGTGAGACCTTGTCTCTAAAATATAATGACGTATATATAATATACATATATAGAATATAGTAAATATGTTAATATATTAACATATTGATATATATTAAATACATTAATATATTACATGTTATATTAATATATTAAATATGTTATATTAATACATTATATATTAAACATGCTATATTAATATATATAGCATAATGCATTTTATGTAGTAATGGTAGGAACTTTTTTTTTTTT
>NW_012104076.1:2945544-2946669 GCF_000951045.1 Mandrillus leucophaeus
GTATGAGAATAGCTGGGTTTTGACCCAATGTTGATCACCTATAGCACTGAAATAGGAATTTTGAAACGCAAAAACAACCATTGTGAAGGACTAGTTTTTACATAGTAAGTGAGTAGATTGCAAAGCATGGAACAAAACCCACCTGTAAGGGCCAGAGGAAAATTTCCTCTCTGCCCTCTAAAGGTTCCTTGAAATAAAACTGACAATAGGCAGATTAATAGAGAAAAAGGCCTACAAATTTATGTAATGTGCGTAAGCATGGGGAATCACAGGAGAATGACACTAACCCAATGGGGTCTAGATGCTTATGTACCCTTCTTCATAGAGGAAAGGGAGACGGGGCAAATGTGGCTATTTTGAGAGGGTAGTAGATGATTTTCAGGTAGAATGAATGGGCCCAATGATCAGAGAATGGTTAGTATATAGTTCCCTGGGAACTGAATGGGAGCTCAATACTGACAAAGTTCCTCTGGACTCCACATGTAGTGTTTAATCATCAGTCTCTTCCTTTCTGATATGAATTTTCATCTCTGGTTTATGAAATTTCAGGGAGGGGATTAAAGGCAACTGTGTTCTTCTTTGGCAGGTCTGGTTTTTTGGTAGATAAGTGAATTTCAGAGAACAGCCTCATCTGTGCTTTGGCAGAGGCAGAGGCTTGAGGGGTGATGTGGTGGGTTGGTCAGAGACACCTTAAGGTTGCGTCTTTAGTTCAGCGTGTCAAAATGCCACTTTTTGGGGTATCCTTTTCTGAGCCCCAACATATCCATCCTGGTATGTCCTCATCTTTGCTATGTGGCTTCTCTGCCACTTTCATCAAGAGGTGCAGTCTGTTTCTCCAATCTCGTGAATCTGGGTGGGCCTTAAGTCTTGCTTTGATCGGTAGAATGTGGGAGACGTGATGTTATGCAATTCCCGAGGCTTGACCTCAACGGGCCTTGCAGCTTCCTCTTTCACTCTCTTGGAGCATTGCCCTGAGCACATGTGAGGGAGCTGGTCTAACCTACCAGAGGATGAGAGGCCACTTAAAAAAGAAGCAAGATGGCTGGGCGCGGTGGCTCACGCCTGTAATCCTGGCACTTTGGGAGGCCGAGCGCTATTGTATAAACCCAGAGTATATTACAGTGT
>NW_012104076.1:2951391-2953293 GCF_000951045.1 Mandrillus leucophaeus
TAGTAGAGATGGGGTTTCTCTCTGTTCGTCAGGCTGCTCTCAAACTCCCAACCTTAGGTGATTCGCCCACCTCGACCTCCCAACGTGCTGGGATTACAGGCGTGAGCCACCGCGCCCGGCGAGAGTTATTATTTAATATATACAGCATTTCAGTTTTTACCATACGAAGAGTTCTGAGGGTGAATAGTTGTGACAGTAGCACAACAGTGTGAAAAGAACTTATTGCTACTAAACTGTACACTTAAAATGGCATAGATGGTGAATTTTATATTATGTATATTTTACATAATAGAAGACAATATTGATGTTAGGGTATATGCCTTAAACTGGCAGTTTAAGGCCCCAGACCTGATTTGGACCCTTACCTGCTGCACGACACTAGGCAAGTTATATAGGACATTTGAGCCACTAGGTTATCACCAGGGAAATTACTATAATAAAACTTAACCCGCTATTGTGTAAACCCAGAGTATATTACAGTGTTTTTTCTACTTTAAGGCATTGTAGAGAAGCAACTTGTAGTAACAGTTACTAATGTAAATAACAGCCATTTGATAATACCTGATGAAGGGTGTGAGGAACAGGCATACTCACACATTACTGCTATAAGTGTAAATTGGTTTAGCAGTTAGAGAAACTGATTTGGCAATATTTATCAAAATTGCAATTGCATATATCCTTTGAACTTCTAGGACATTCCAGATACACTTCCACTTGAGGAAAGCGACATAGTAATCCACTGCGGTTTTGTTTAAATAGCAAAAGACAGAAAAACAATCTAAGCGTCCATTCAATAGGATACTGAATAAATAAGTGATGGCAAATGGAATACCATGGAATACTATGTAGCTCTAAAAGAGAATGCAAATCTCTTTAGATATTGAATGGAGTAAGATATAATAAGGAAAAAAAGCAAGGTGAAAAACAGCATATGTAGTATGCTACCTTTTGTGTAATAAAGGAGAGAAAGGGAATATCTCCATGTATTTGCACATATGTGGATAAAATATGTCTAGAAGAATATGGAGGAAACTGATAACACTAGTGTTCAGAGAGGGAGATATGAGTGAGAGTGAGACCGTTTTTTTGGAGACAGAGTCTCATTCTGTTGCCCAGGCTGGAGTGCAATGGCATGACCATAGTTCACTGTAACCTCAAACTCCTGAGCTCAAGTGATCCTCCCACCTTAGCCTTCTGAGAAACTAGGACTACAGGCATGTGCCACCACTCCTAGCTAATTTTTTTTTCTTTTTGTAAAGACAGTGTCTTGCATGTTGCACAGACTGATCTTGAACACCTGGGCTCAAGCCATCTGCCCACCTTGGCCTCCCAAAGTTCTGGGATTACAGGTGTGAGCCACTGTGTCTGGCCTAACTTAAACTGACATAGAAAAAGGATCCTGTGGCTGGGTGTGGTGGCTTACAACTGTAATCCCAGCACTTTGGAAGGCCGAGGGGGGGTGGATCACCTGAGGTCAGGAGTTTGAGACCAGCTTGGCCAACATGGCGAAACCCCATCTCTATTAAAAATACAAAAACTTAGCTGAGCATGGTGGCGGACACCTGTAATTCCAACTGCTCAGAAGGCTGAGGCAGGAGAATTGCTTGAACCCAGGAGGCGGAGGTTGCGGTGAGCAGAGATCATGCTATTGCACCCCAGCCTGGACAACAAGAGTGAGACACCATCTCAAAAAAAAAAATAAAATAAAATAAAATAAAATGGACCCTGTATAAACTTCAAGTATGAGAATAGCTGGGTTTTGACCCAATGTTGATCACCTATAGCACTGAAATAGGAATTTTGAAACGCAAAAACAACCATTGTGAAGGACTAGTTTTTACATAGTAAGTGAGTAGATTGCAAAGCATGGAACAAAACCCACCTGTAAGGGCCAGAGGAAAA
>NW_012104076.1:2954268-2956891 GCF_000951045.1 Mandrillus leucophaeus
CTAAAAATACAAAAATTAGCCGGGCATGGTGGCAGGCGCCTGTAATCCCAGCTACTCGGGAGGCTGAGGCAGGAGAATTGCTTGAACCTGGGAGGTGGAGGTTGCAGTGAGCTGGGATCACCCCACTGCACTCCAGCTTGGGTGAAAAAGCGAGATTCCATCTAGGGAAAAAATAAATAAATACATAAAAAAGAAGCAAGATGCCCAGCCCACAGCCAACACTAACTGCCATTCCTGTGAGTGAGGCTAGCCTCTTCAACCCAGTGACTGTCCCACTGGTCATCCTCTGAAACCAGTCAATAAACAGCCCAGGCAACCCACGGAATTGTAGAAATTGATAAATTGTTGTTTTATGCCATTTCAGGGTTGCTTCTTGCCAGAACAGACTAACTCAATTAGTAAGGTACTTTTATTTTTAACTAGCACAAATTATAACCTGAGCCAGGGTAGGTTCCTTGTTTGTTTTATGCCGTCACTGGTATCCCTACCACTGTGCCTATTACAGTCCACCACACATACTGTAGGCACTCAATAAATACTTGTTAACTAGCCCCAACACACATACTAGCCTTTGGGTATATTTATATTTCTAAATGTACTAATTTACTAATTTGCAAACTGCTGAAAATCAACATAATTATCTTCAACAATTTGTATTGCTCTCATATAACAAGTGAAACAATAGAACGTGTAATTGGGATATTGCTCCCAGGCTGCAGTGGATTATAACAACTGTCATAATGCTGGTAAGATTATACAACAAGCTAGCCCTCAAATGTAGGTTAATAAATGAACCAGTGGACTTCTGCAAGTGAAACCCTAAGACGATTTTTTAAATTGCCACTAAAATTGTACTGGGTAGGGTCATAATAAACAGGTCAATGAATCTTGGCAATGGACCAGACATCCTTCTACTGATAAACTAATGATGGCTTGCAACTTGTTTACATAGCTGTCTCACTTACTACCAAGATCACAAAAACTGATCCAAGTTAACAACAATAAATATGCTGCTTGGGAAGGAAAGCAAAAGCAAATGAGGAAGCAGGAAAATATCAATATAAAATCAGTTATCTCCATGATAAGGAGCTTCACAGATGCTAGTTCACTCATTCAAGCTATCATTACCACTTCGATGTCAAATCAGAAGACACTTGGGATGTCACCAAATGTGATTCCAGTAATGGCCACTAATGTGCTTGACCAACAGAGGGTATGCTGCTGCTAAAAACACACCAGTCTGAACTGCAAACTATGTATACATGTGTCTATTCCAAGAGGCTTTCAGATGTATTGCTTCTCATTATTATCCTCAGAATCTTCGGGAAACCAGGTACAAGATTTTGGACAGGTCTGTGTGATCCAGGGAGTCAGTATTGGAGCAGAGATTAAAATGAGTCGTCCACATTCGGATTATATACGGCAAGATGCTGCTAGTAAGAGAATTCTTTTTTTTGTTTGTTTGTTTGTTTTTGAGACGGAGTCTCCCTCTGTCGCCCAGGCTGGAGTGCAGTGGTGCGATCTCCACTCACTGCAAGCTCCGCCTCCCGGGTTCACGCCATTCTTCTGCCTCAGCCTCACGTGTAGCTGGGACTACAGGTGCCCACCACTGCGCTCAGCTAATTTTTGTATTTTTAGGAGAGACGGGGTTTCACCGTGTTAGCCGGGATGGTCTCGATCTCCTGACCTCATGATCAGCCCGTCTCGGCCTCCCAAAGTGCTGGGATTACAGGCTTGAGCCACTGTATCCGGCTGAAGAATTCTTACAAAGCACAGTTAGAGGTGGAGAAGAAAGAGGATCAACTATCCCACATGGTTTTCCTTCATTTCAGGGGTACAACCTCAGCCAACTCACCCATCCTAGGAGAAACTCACATATGGTGTGACTGGCATGTGGAGTACCGAGCATATTAATACCAAGAACATTAATAAGTTAATTTTAGTACCGAGAACATTAATAAGAAATAAATTCATTTGTCATAAGCTGGTTACCTGAAGGATGCAAGTTCTCCAAGGACTCATGGAACCTTCTGCTCATCTGGCAGGTAAAGCATGCCCTCAGAAAACTGGTCATCAGGGCTGGGCGTGGTGACTCAAGCCTGTAATCCGAGCACTTTGGGAGGCTGAGGCCGGTGGGATCACCTGAGGTCGGGAGTTCAAGACCAGCCTGGCCAACATGGCAAAACCCTATCTCTACTAAAAATACAAAAATTAGCCAGGCGTGGTGGCAGGGGCCTGTAATCCCAGCTACTTGGGAGGCTGAGGCAGCAGAATCGCTTGAACCCAGAGGTGGAGGTTGTAGTGAGCTGAGATCGCGCCACTGCACTCTAGCCTGGGCAACAGAGCAAGACTCTGTGTCAAAAAAAAAAAAGAAGAGAAAAAGAAAAGAAAACTGGTCATCAGTCACCCCTCTGGGATGAACCAACTTTAAGGTGCAAGACTGGGATGAAATGAGCCATAAAAACCCTTCAAGCCCCCTGTGTGAGGACCTCAAACTTGCAGTAAAACCCCAGTGCTGGATCTGCTGCTTTTGCATACAAACGGTGATGCCAACCAATAACTGAATGCTTCAGAGTCAGATTTCCATAGACCAGTTTTCTTTTCTTTTCTTTTTTTTTTTTTT
>NW_012104076.1:2957531-2962750 GCF_000951045.1 Mandrillus leucophaeus
ATGATTTTTGAATTCTATAATTTTAAAACTTTCTTTACAATTAAAAAGTAAATGCACTCTGGGTTTTAAAGTGAAAATCTCATAGAATTGTGTAATGTAGAACATAAGTCACTTTCATCCATACTACACCCCTTGGCTCCTGTTCATATAGTAGTGCATATTCCTGACTCTGGAGAAGACCCAGAGGCAGGAAGCTAGAACCTAACATGACTGGGGCTGGCTAGAAGCTTAGAGGAAGAAGGTGCAGGCTAACTGTATTAGTCCATTCTCATGCTGCTAATAAAGACATACCAGAGACAGGGTAATTTATAAGGAAAGAAGTTTAATAAACTCACAGTTCCACATGGCTGGGGAGGCCTCACACTCCTGGTAGAAGATGAAGGAAGGGCAAAGGCATGTCTTACATGGTGGCAGGCAAGAGAGCTCGTGCAGGGGAATTCCCATTTATAAAACCATCAGATCTTGTGACACTTATTCACTACCATGAGAACAGTATGGGGAAAACCGCCCCTGTGATTCAATTATCTCCATCTGGCCCCGCCCTTGACACATGAGGATTATTACAATTCAAGGTGAGATTTTGATGGGACACAGCCAAACCATATCAGTCTCCATGCCATGTATTTAACTTATTTATTTTATTTTATTTTATTTTTTGAGACAGAGTCTCACTCTGTCGTGCATGCTGGAGTGTAGTGGCATGATCTCGGCTCACTGCAACTTCTGCCTCCCAGGTTCAAGCTATTCTCATGCCTCAGCTTCCCAAGTTGCTGGGACTACAGGCATGCGCCACTGCTTCTGGTCCCCCACGCCATTTAAATGTCTCTTCAGAGTTCTGAACATCCTGCTTCAGAGCACTGAACGTCCTGCTCCAGAGTACTGAACGTCCTGCTTCAGAGTAGGGAAGCAGAAAAGTGTTCTGGATAAAAATCCTATTCAGTAATAGATACCTGGGATGGTGGTTGGCAAGTCCCTTGAGGAAAGGAAATCCTCAGCCACTTAAATGGATATTATCTTCATTAATTCTGATGCATGTGACAGTAACTGGAAAATACGCTTTCCTCTCTATTTATCCAAAGTCCCTGCTGAAACACTTATTTCTTCCATTCAGTTTTTGCATCCACTTACTGGTCATATCATTCATTTTAGCCTGCAGAGACACTAACCTGTTGCCTTACACACATTGACACTCATATATTTATCAGATGAATGGATGACAAAAACCCTTCACTGAGATCAGGAAATGTGGCTTAAACTGAAACTGGTAAAATATCAGACTCAGGGTTAGAAATCTTCAACAGTGCATTGAGTGCATTAAATGGTGGAGCCTTACAGCAAGAGAGACTCACATGTAAAAGAGAAGTTACTTAATGATGCTTAGAGGAATTCACATCTGCTTATTTTACTGTAACAGGAAGATAAAATTATTCATTAAATGTCTTCTGAGAGGTTGTTGAGTGTAGGAAATGTATCTTTTCTGCCTTGTGTCCCTCAGCACTGAGCATAGTGTCTAGCACATAATTGGTACTCAATAAATGCCAGTTGAATTATTGAGTGACCAAAGAAAGACTCCATCGAAATGAATAACTGAGATATTCTTCAAATATTGTGTAGAATACAAAAATATTTCAAATTTCAGAGCTAAAATAGTTTCTGTAATGGTATAAATTTGGGAAGTATGGTCAGTATCTGAGAGAAAAAAATAAAGTAATTGTTATTTTAATGATTATGTGGTAAAATACATTCGTTAAAAAAAGCTAGTAAATTTCCGTTTTATGCTTGTGATAGAGTTTGTAGAAGAATAAAGATGAGTGTTGCCGGGAGCGGTGGCTCACGCCTGTAATCCCAGCACTTTGGGAGGCCGAGGTGGATGGATCACGAGGTCAGGAGATTGAGACCATCCTGGCTAACATGGTGAAACCCCGTCTCTACGAAAAATACAAAAAAATTAGCTGGGCATGGTGGCGGGCACCTGTAGTCTCAGCTACCCAGGAGGCTGAGGCAGGAGAATGGCGTGAACCCAGGAGGTGGAGCTTGCAGTGAGCCGAGATGGCGCCACTACACTCCAGCCTGGGCGACAGAGCAAGACTCGTCTCAAAAAAAAGTAAAACAAATAAGTGATAAGAATGAGCTTTTGTTTTTTTAAACAAGTAGGCTGTTTAAAAATTAAGAGTTTTTTTTAATTAGAGTGCTGGTTAAATTTTTTTTAAATCTCCATTGTCTGCCCTTTTTATTTCAAGAGGAGGAATAACTAAGACCAAAAAATTTTAGCATGATTTGGGGTCATCATTTTCATCTTGAGCCCTTTTGGGGAAAACATGCACAAAATAAACTTGCAATTCTCTGGCTTTTGACTCTTAAGCTACAAAGAAATAAAATTTAGAGACTATTATGTCTTTCCGAAAATGCAATTTAATTATTTTCTTCTTGTACCTTTATATTTATAAACTCTACTAGCATTATGGCATCAGTGGAACATTTTTATGTAAAAACAATGGAAATGTTTCCTTATATTGATAAGTCATTGTTCAGAATGAAAAGCAGTGTCTGTTCTCGATTTTCAAGTCGTGAAGCATTGAATGCCTACTAAACGCTATTTCTGTGATAAACACAGGAATGCTTGAGCCAAGACCCATCCCTACCAGAGCCTATTTGTTTCACTGGGAGGAAACGAGACACACAAAAGGAATCATTAAAACCTTGCAGTACAAGTCAGCTATGGATAGAATCTATTCTTGGCTCCCTGTTGCCCTGGAAAGAAACGTTGCCTAGACACAACCTGGGTTCAAATTCAGATTCTTCTATCCACCAGCTACATAACTTTGAGAAAGTTATGTGACCTCTGCAATGTGGAATCCTCCTCAGGAAAATGGTTTTAAGAACACTGGCTTCCTGAGGTTGAAATTATTAAATTTAACAAAGGAAAAATATCTTTAAAAAAAAAAAGTAGCTAACACATACAGAGTGCTGTATGCTCTTGTATGATGCTGTGGACATTTCACCTACTGTTATACATTTTTCAGAGAAGGCATTGAGGCTTAGAGAGGTGGACTATTGGTTTGAGGGCACACGGTGACCTGAGATCTGTCTGAATCCAGGGCATACCTTTAACCACCACATTTTATGCCAACAGTTTCACCTCTAGTAAGAGAAATAAGAATAACATAAATAATAATCTACCTTAAAATACAGCAAGTGCCATAAAAGGGGTCAAAAAGGGAAAATGGAAGAATGGAGAGATTATTTCCAGCTTATGGATCTTTATGACAAAGCTCTTGATAAGAGCTGAGTTCAAAGAAGGAAAACTGAAATATTTGGTGGGTTTTTGGAGTCTGAAAAACTTACTTTATCTAAGTGGCAATCTGGGGAAAAGTCTACACAGTGCCATTCCTAATGGATCCTCAGGACAATTTTCCATCCCTAATGGTATAAAAATCCTGTTTAAATCAGTAACTCAACTTCAAAACCCTGAAGAAAGATTCAAAATCCACTCTTAAGATATTCAAGATTTGCTCTCCCAGCCCACTCCCCAACATGCCTGGGAATTGGATACGTTCTCAAGCAGCAGAAGTTTACAATAGCAAAGAATTTTTTTTTTTTTTTTTTTTTTTGAGACAGAGTCTCGCTCTGTCACCCAGGCTGGAGTGCCATGGTGTGATCTCGGCTCACTGCAAACTCCGTGTCCTGGGTTCCCACCATTCTCCTGCCTCAGCCTCCCAAGTAGCTGGGACTACAGGTGCCCGCCACCACATCAGGCTAATTTTTTGTATCTTCAGTAGGGACGGGGTTTCACTGTGTTAGCCAGGATGGTCTCAATCTCCTGACCTCATGATCCTCCCGCCTCGGCCTCCCAAAGTGCTGGGATTACAGGCGTGAGCCACCGCGCTTGGCCAGCAACTTTTAAAAGTAGTGATTTTTTCACCACGCGTGGTGGCTTACACTTCGGGAGGCCAAGACAGGTGGATCACGAGGTCAGGAGTTCGAGACCAGCCTGGCCAACACAGTGAAACTCCATCTCTACTAAAAATACAAACATTAGGTGGACACAGTGGCAGGCACCTGTAATACCAGCTACTTGGGAGGCTGAGGCAGCAGAATCGCTTGAACCCAGGGAGCTGAGGTGGCAGTAAGCCAAGGTCACTCCACTGCACTCCAGCCTGGGTGACAGAGCGAGACTCTGTCTCAAAAAAAAAAAAAAAAAAAAACTAATTTTTTCTCGCTTCTGACTCAGGATTATTCCAGGTTGACTCCTGGCTTCCAGGTCAGCCCAACAACCTGGCTGTGTCTCCCTATTTCAATTTTTGGTCCTCTGATTCATTCCCTTAGCCCTTCTTTCTGCTACAAGTTTGGTTAATTCTGATAAGAGTGATAATGCCCAATACTGTCCCCATATATCAGCTTTTGAGTCGTGGCCTTCCAAGTCAAGTTAGTAATGGGAAATGATTTGTCATCAAAGGCCTTGCATAATCTCACCAATGTATCATCTGGCCAGCTATCTGCCCCATAATCATATGACCAGTCTTCATCATCAAAGACATAGATTCTACCCCCAAGCAATACAATTCATCTATACAACATCGGTTACCATTGTTCTGCTTCAAATAGGTTATGACAGATCCTGACATCTGTCCTTCTCAAAGGATAAACTCAGCATTCTCTAATCTCAAGAATGGAACCACTTTAACATGTACTTTCTACTCCATTACCCTATAAGCTCCCTGACAGCAAGGACCACATTTATTGTTCTGATATTTCTAGTGCTTAGGATAATGGCTGAGTAGCCATTGTAGATACTCAAAAAATGAATGTTGAATGAATAAATCTGCTTAGCAAGTATCCTTAGACCTATATACTTCTATGCTTTTACGCTATATGCAATAACAAAAATAAGAAAATGAGAAGGCTCTCAGATATCTCTTAGATCTATTTTCTTTCAAACAGGTGTGTTTACCCATAGGCAGTTAAGAAACCTGCTGCATACTGTCATGTCTCAATTATCTTTGGCTACAGGAGATTGAGAAAACAGTTACATACTGTTATATATATATATACAGAGGAAGGGACACTACAGCTACATAAACTACTTACAGACTTCTCACTTTGTTGCTGTTGTAGTTTTTTGAGATTTAGTCTTGCTCTGTTGCCCAGGCTGGAGTGCGATGGTATGATCTCAGTTCACTGCAGCCTCTACCTCCCAAGTTCAAGCAATTCTCCTGCCT
>NW_012104076.1:2963360-2972088 GCF_000951045.1 Mandrillus leucophaeus
AAGTGCTGGGATTATAGGTGTGGGCCACCACACCAGGCCTGAAGAATTCATTTCTTCTCCCTGTAAGCCTTTTATTCAATAAATAAATAAATAAGTAAATAAATAACTTACTTGGTTTATTTGAAGAAAGATGTCTCAACACTTTTATATATTATTTTTTCTTTTTAGAGTGGAAGCTCTATTATTGACTGAGACAAGGGGGATTACCATCTATGGCATAGACTCAGGTCATTGCCCACCGAAGATTTGTGTAACCCACTTCCATGGTGTAGAGTTGTCAGTGAATAGTGGCTGACAGGTCAGTGACCACATTTCCCAACCCTTTATTTCTAGGTGGAAATGTGACCCCACCCATTAAGAAGTGTGCTCTCAACACTCTCTTTCCCTATCTGTGGATTCAACACCAAGGAATCTGAAGCCCTACAAGACGGTGGAGGCGCAAGATAGAAGGACCCTTGCCCCACAGTTACCATATAGAGGAAAAGTCAGCAGTCAACTTCTGTTACGTGAGCAAGACATGCATTTTTAATGCATGCGGCCACTAAAGTTGGTGAGTTTATCTGTCATGGCAGCTAGTGTGATTCATGTGTGATGTTTTTCTTTCACCCAGTCTCTGGTGGAGGTGCAGGAACAATTCTGACACTTTGTCTAAGGCACATCGTTATTAGCTCCAAGAACAAAAACGAAATGTGGAGTTAGGGTGTCAGATTGTCCGTGTTCAGGTCTCAGGAGACAAGTTAGAGGGCGCGTGTGAATGCTGACAAAGGTATGCTGTGAGCTAAGGGTGAGAGAGGAGGCCAGGAGCCAACGAGGGGGAAGGCAATTGCTAGGGTGTGAGGCAGAAAAAGAGCAGAAGCTGTTGTCTAAGAAAGTATGTTTTGGATTCCAGATATTAGAGGGAGGGTTCTAAACTAAAGGAAGAGATCGAAGACTGGCCTTCAGACTTGTATCTGGAACAGAGTGAACATTCTGAGTGTAGACTAGCAGCACACCTAAGGCTGCCCAACAGAGTCTGGCCGCAGAAAGAGCAGGAAACCAGGCAGGTGGGACACTAAACCCCTGCCAGCCAACTGGGATACAGAATCCCAGAGACCTGAAGGGTACGGAGAAACTCCAGGTAACTAAGAGCCTTGATCAAAAAAGGCCCATATGGCGGACCTTTTTCATTATGGTATTTAGGGATCTGTTATTTTATAATGCCATTGAAACACCAGGCTCTGGCTTCAGCCCTTGAGCACAAAAAATAGAAGATGATTTCACACCTCCGGAGTGAGAGCCACAGGCATGATGTCTGCTGGACCTTTATTGGCTCTAGGAAGGGAAGAGCAGCTTTCTCCTGGGTACTTATTGCAAATATATGGGACAGCCCTAGGACCTGGGGCAAAGACTGACACGGATGCCCTGCCATTTGGATGAATAGCTGTCTTATCCAGCTCCGTAAGACCCATCATTCTATAGCCATGACTGTGTACCAGGAGCAAATTAGAACGAAACTGGAAACTGATAGGTCTAGTGTTTTACCTCACTTGCATCCATAGCAAAGCTATTTGACTGTGACCCCAAAGAACTGGTTAAAGTTCTGAAAATTGAAATGAACATTACTGTATAAAATATTTTCTATTCCTCTTTTTACTATGTATGAATGTAGGTAGTAAAAGATTTGGGAAGGTGAAGGATGATAGCTATCACTGTGGTATGGAAAAACTAATACCGAACTTCTCTGCCTGAGTTTTAACCTCCTACTATGCCCAGCTTTCTTTCCCTTTTCTTTCTTTCTTCTTCTTTTTTTTTTTTTTTCCGGCAGGGGAGGGGATGGAGTCTCGCTCTGTCCCAGGCTGGAGTGCAGTGGTGCGATCTCGGCTCACTGCAACCTCTGCCTCCCAGGTTCAAGCGATTCTCCTGCCTCAGCCTTCTGAGTGGCTGGGATTATAGCTGTGTGCCACCGCGCCCGGCTAATTTTTGTATTTTTAGTAGAGACAGGGTTTCACCATACTGGTCAGGCTGGTCTCGAGGTCCTGACCTCGTGATCCACCCGCCTCAGCCTCCCAAAGTCCTGGGATTACGGGCGTAAGCCACCAAGTCAGACCTCTTTCCCTTTTCTTACTCAGCGTCTGCCCCATTCCCATCCCATCCTAATGATTTAGAATTTTATTATGCAAAGTAGTCAGCTCCTTACAGCTTCAGCTTCTTAATTCTTTGCCCTTACTATGCAGTTGCGCGTACTCGAAGCCGGCCAACTACACACCGAGCTGTCTGTTCTGATTCTCTCTCTCCAGCCCCAGCCAGCTTCTGCAAAAGAAGGCAGCAACGCAGCTGGTCCTTGCCCGACTAGGGTTGACAGATTTAAGCAAATAAAAATACAAGACAGGGGAAGAGAGGAGATGATTAGGCAGAGAATGGATAATTTTTAGAGCAATGGAAATACTCTGTACGATTTTGTAATGAAGGGTGCATATCATTATATATTTGTCCAAACCCATGGAATGTACAGCACCAAGAGTTAACGCTAATGTAAACAATGGACTCTGGATAATAATGATGTGTCAATGTAGGTTGTCAATTGTAACAAATGAACCACTCTGATGGGGAATGTTGATCATGGAGAAGGCATGTGTAGAGGCAGGGGACACATGGGAAATCTGTGTACCTTCCTCTTAATTTTATGTGAACCTAAAACTATTCTAAAAAACAAAAAAGTCTTAAAAATAAAGGATGGCCAATTAAATTTGAATTTCTTTCTTTCTCTGAGAGTGTGTGTGTGTGTGTGTGTGTGTGTGTGTATGACAGGGTCTTGTTCTGTGCAGCAGCTCATTGCAGTCTTGAATTCCCTGGGCTCAAGCAATCCTCCCACGTCAGCCTCCCAGTAGCTGTGTCTACAGGTGTGCACCACCACACCTGGCTAATGTTTTGTATTTTTAGTAGAGATGGGGTTTCACCATGTTGCCCAGGCTGGACTTGAACTCCTAGACTCAAGCAATTCACCTATCTTGACCACCCAAAGTGCTGGGATTGCAGGTGCGTGCCACCGCACCCAGCTACATTTGCATTTCATTAGATAATAAGTAATTCTTTAGTACATGTTGCATGGAACATATTTATAATACAAATGTATTTGTTGTTTATCTGAAATTCAAATGTAACTGGCTGTCCTATATTTTATCTGGCAAACTTATGTCCGCAATGACACTAATTCAGCCAGCTTCCTTCAAAAGTAGAACCAGTTATATTCATTCTGGGTGGAAATGCATTCTTTTTCTTTTTTAAAAATTAAATTTAGCACATAGGACATTGCTTAGCTTGTTGTAGATACTCAGTAGATCTTATGAATGAATCACTGAGTAGCTCCTCTTTAACCCTTGAGGTAGCTTAAAGTGGTTAAATAATTTGCCTTTTAAATGCTAGCAACTAGAACAGTGGGGTGGGGGTGAGGATAATATAACATAACTTTGCTTCCAATCTGTTTTCTAAAATTTATACTTGAGGATTAAGCTACTGTCACATTATGAAGTGTAAAAAATTGTTGGCATGAAGACGAACTGGTTTAAGGCAAAACTTGGGATGAATTTACATTTTGAGTAGTTAGAATTTTTTTGATCAAGTTTTAAAATAAATGTTTTGGCTGGGCGCGGGGCTCACACCTGTAATCCCAGCATTTTGGGAGGCCAAGGCAGGTGGCTGGCCTGAGGTCAGGAGCTCGAGACCAGCCTGGCCAACATGGTGAAACCCCATCTCTACTAAAAATACAAAAATTAGCCAGGCATGGTGGCAAGCACCTGTAATCCCAGCTACTCAGGAGGCTGAGATAGGAGAATCGCTTGAACCTGGGAGGCAGAAGTTGCAGTGAACCGAGATCGAGCCACTGCACTCTATCGTGGGTGACAGAGCAAGACCCTGCCTCAAAAAAAAAAATATATATATATACACACACACACACACACACATATATATTTATATAAATGCATTGGACAAGTATTTGTCTCCTTTAGAACATGATTTATGGCTTTGTCAGAACTATAAATTAAATTCTAGATTTGAATCCAGATTTCTTATTTCTTTCCTTTTTTTTTTTTTTTTTGAGACAGAGTCTTACTGTTGCCCAGGCTGGAGTGCAATGGCATGATGATAGCTCACTGCAGCCTCCAACTCCCTGACTCAAGCAATCCTCCAGCCTCAGCTCCCAAATAACTGGGATTACAAGTGTGTGCCACCACTTTTTGTATTTTTAGTAGAGATGGGGTTTCACCATGTTGGCCAGGCTGGTCTTGAAATCCTGACCTCAGATGATTCACCCACCTGGGCCTCCCAAAGTGCTGGGATTGCAGGCATGAGCCACCACACCCTGCCCTCTTTTTGTGTCTGATAACTGCCAGATAAAAGGCGTTCAACTAGTTTGGAAGAAAAAAATGAAGAAAAGAAGAATGGAAAAGAAGGGCGACAGGGAGGGAGGGAAAAGGGAGGGAGGGAGGGAGGGAAGGAAAGAAGGAAGGAAGGAAGGAAGGAAGGTAGGTTAGTAACTCATGAAAAAAGGAGAGAAAAATTAATACTTGTCATTCATATGAAATACTTTTTCAAAGAATGATCCCAAAATAAACAAGATCCAAAGAATCATCAAAAGTGAATTCTCTTATTTCAATGAACGTAAAAAGCTCAGCAATTCAATTCACAAACTTCCATTCTAACTCATCAGACAGTTTTTGGAGCATCGGCTACAGGCAAAGCCACCATACTAAGCAGTGTTACAAAGGTTGTTAAAAGATAAACTTAGGCACATTAAAATTTTAAGGCGTTCATTTGAGTAGACAGTGAGTGACCTGGCAGCACCTGACTGCAAGTGGTTTAGGGCTCCACTGAAGGGGCTTCAGAGGAAAACTTTTTTTTTTTTGAGACGGAGTCTCACTCCGTCGCCCAGGCTGGAGAGCGGTGACATGATCTCAGCTAATTGCAACCTCTGCCTCCCGGGTTCAAGTAATTCTCCTACCTCAGCCTCCCAAGTAGCTGGGACTACAAGTGCCCAACACCATACCCGGCTAATTGTTTTTGTATTTTTAGTAGAGACGGGGTTTCACCATATTGGTCAGGCTGGCCTTGAACTCCTGACCCTGTGATCAGCCAGCCTGGCCTCCCAAAGTGCTGGCGTGAACCACCGCGCCCAGCCGAGAGGAAAACTTTTATAAGGTGCATGGGAAGCTAGACAAAGAAAATGTTTGATTGGCTAAAGTGGAACAGTGACCTTAAAGTACCTAATAGACGTTAGTTGGCGATTTCTAGTTGGTAAAGTCTCTAGTTAGAGGTTAGAGTTGTTAGTTTCTGACTCATGAACTTACTCTGAGTTTGGCTTGCTTATGTAGGAACCCAGAATGCCGGAGAGGGCCATCTCAACTAATGGACTCCCAAATATTGTCTTGTAACAAGGTGAAATTAACACTTTGTCCTTTGAAAAATTTACTAACTAGTGTTTGTGGGGATAGAGGAAGGGGAAGAAAGAAAAGGAGTGTAATAATTTGTCAGCTTAAGTCAAGGTAAAATAAAATTGTGATATGGTTTGGCAGTGTCCCCACTCAAATTTCATCTTGAATTGTAGCTCCTGTAATTCCCAGGTGTGGGACAGACCCAGTAGGGGGTAACTGAATCATGGGGACAGGTCTTTCCTGTGCTGTTCTCGTAATAGTGAATAAGTCTCATGAGATCTGATGGTTTTATAAAGGGGGGTTCTTCTGTACATGCTCTCTCTCGCTTGCCGCCTTGTAAGACATATCTTTGCTCCTTCTTTGCCTTCCGCCATGATCGTGAGGCCTCCCCAGCCATGGAAACTGTGAGTGTATTAAACCTCTTTTTCTTTATAAATTACCCAGTCTCCAGTATGTCTTTATTAGCAGCATGAGAACAGACTAATTGAATGTGTCATAGGAAAGGGACCAAAAAAGGAATGAAAGAAATCACATCCAGTTCCAGACATGAGGAGAGGCTATGCCACTTGAGTCAACTTTGAACCAAGTCCAAAAGGTGGGTATTCTAAGTAGAGAGCACAGCCTGAACAAAGACACAGAGGCAGGGAAATCCAAGGTCCCTGTGGGGAAACCCAAGTGCAGACATTTTAGATGGATGTCACCCTGATAATACCACACACTTCTAGATATATCCCAAATAATTGGCAACTGGAGAATGTAGCAGATTAAAAGACGGGGAAATACAGCCATCTTTCAGAGTCCTTTTATGAATGAAACAGGCTAGGATTACATACATGTATGCACACCTACATGCTTGCAAGTACACACAACATAAATATATAACATCTTTTAAAAGTGTTTCTCTTTATGGTTGAAAACTGCCCAGCACAAAAACACTTTAACATCTTTATGCCAGTTATGGCTGTGAACTCCATTGCAGCAGAGGAAGTTTAACTCACATAGGAACTCTGCAGTTGTGTTCTGGGAACATCTTCCATGTGCTTTTTGTTAAATAATATGTCAGATTATCAGGAAAACTGAGTTATAATGCTCAGTGCTGGAATGCTGAATCCTTAGCTACATATGCCTCCCAGCTACAATTTCACGTTTTTTGAAAGACTAATCCAGGCATTACATTATTGTCAGTGCCTCCCAAAATATTCCTTGCCAATTATTCTGCTTGTTTTCAGAGGTTCTCTTAGTACAGGTATTTCCTGTTTTATTTCAAAATTAATGATAAATGATAGGCTTTTGAAGGTTTGGAGAATGAATTGTGGTCCAAGAAACTTTCTTTTTTTTTTTTTTTGTAAATTATTGGATAGGTATTGCCTAAACTGTTCCAACAGTTTTCCTTCTCTCAAGTTGAAAAGGTAATTTTTTTTCCCACAGTCATACATTCTTGAGGACTTAAAGAATATATTTTGAGAAGTTTATTTGCAGAATATATTTTCCAAATGAAAACATCACAATATATTTTCACAACGAGTAATAGTCGCACTTTTGCATTCATCCAGTTCTGAGGCATTGTCTCCATAATAGCTACACCATAATAGCTACCATCCTAGTACTTAATCATTTTAATATGGGTTAGTGCTTTGATTCTTTTTAATTGCCAAGGAAACTTAAAAGAGGAGAAATGCTTTTGAATTGACAAATACCCATTTTAGGAAGTATCTGTCAATTTTTTTCACTGTCCGAATTGCTGGTGATGGGATGGTTTACAGAAAATCGGTTTCCTTTTATTTTTCCTTTAAGGAAATTATAGTATCTCAAGAAGTTATAAGGTAAATGACAGTCCAGTTTCCAATGTTAAAGCCATCAGTGCAAACCCTGATGGGCAAATAATGTTCTTGAAAGTTATTGTTATTAAAAAAAACCTTGCATTTCATACAGAAATTACAGTTTTATTCTTTGCCTGGGTTACTTATAAGGAACTTCATGCAGAAATTACAGTTGTATTCTTTGCCTGGGTTAGTCTTAAGGAAGACGTTTTTCTTGGGTCCTAATGAGGTTCTACTTTACCCCTCAAATAGTACCTTGAACTTCCCCTTTTCTACAGCTTTGTGCCCGCTCTTGCCTCTTCTGACTCAGATTCCGTGCCCCAAAACCTGCAATATGCTTAAGATCAGAAAGCTGTTTCTAGCCGCAAGTGAATATGACTGGCACCACTTGCAATCCCTGAAAACCTGGGCAGAGAACCAGAGAATCACACCTGGCACTCTGCTCCTGTCCAAGGAAGATGAAAACAGGGCATGTTAAACTTCAACTGCCAACATGACTGAAGCTACCTGGCCCTCCACACGCCTTTGTTCCACACCCAAATCTGAAGGAGAGCCTCTCTTTTCCTCTGCATCACTGCCATGGCCTCTGAGATTATCAAACCTAAGCTTATGTTTGTAGCACTTTTTTTTTGGATCACCAGTTCTACAACAGAACTGAAAAAAAGTTTGTATGTAGGCGTATATATGTGGGTACACACACACACACACACACACATGTATATATATATTCTAAAAATAAACTCAAAAAAATTAAGAGAATTGTTTTCAGAATTTCATTGTGGTACTGTGTTCCTTTGGGCAGCAATTAGAAATTTTAATACATTGGTAACAATGATGTCCTTACATTTACCAAAGTTATTGAATTGCTTGTCACAACCACCTGGTGGGTTGGCAGTTAGGTTTACATGCTGAGAAGTAGGAGGAAAAGTAGTAATGATTAAAAATACATTTAAGTGCTACTCTTGCCTCTGGCTGGTTTATTTTGGACATCATAAACCCTTTTTTTCCAGGATCTAATATTTGGGAGTATGCTTGAGAAAACAGAGCTTCAGGAAAAGCTAAGAACGACCTCGTTTTGGCTGACTCATTCTGACTTTAAAGTAATATGTCTTTATAGAACATGCTAAGAGTTCAAAGTCGACTTTTATATTTTCCATATTTCTTATTAGAGAAAAATATTGTAACCCATGTATTTGTTTAATTCCTGCTTTTCTTTCAATGGGATAAGCACAGCATCCTTTTGTCAAGAAAGGAAACATGATAGCATAGTTTCTTTCTTACCGTCTCCTTGGTGTTCCTTCAGCCCCACAAGCTACAGAAGTGGGGTTGAGGCTCTTATCAGACAAGCTGTCTCCATGCGCTCGTCTTAAAAAGCATAGTAGATAGGAATAAAGTATAGAAACAAAGAATATTCTGCAGTGTTAGAACGGTGTCTCAGAAAAAATACAAACTTAGGTTATAAATCTGTGCAAGATATTTAACATCTTTTTTGGGGGGGGG
>NW_012104076.1:2972588-2981595 GCF_000951045.1 Mandrillus leucophaeus
GGCTCACCGCAATCTCTGCCTCCTGGGTTAAAGCAGTTCTCCTGCCTCAGCCTCCCCAGTAGCTGAAATTACAGGCTTGTGCCACCACTCCAAGCTAATTTTGTATTTTTAGTAGAGATGTAGGGGTTTCCCCATGTTGCTCAGTCTGGTCTCGAACTCCCGACCTCAGGTAATCTGCCCACCTTGGCCTCCCAAAGTGCTGGGATTACATGCATGAGCCACCTCGCCCGGCCTGACCTAATCTTTATTTTATTTTATTTTTATTATTACTATTTTTAAAATTTTTAAAATATTTTTATTTATTATTGAGACGGAGTCTCACTCTGTTACCAGGCTGGAGTGCAGTGGAGCAATCTCAGCTCACCACAACCTGACTTCCGGGTTCAAGTGATTCTCCTGCCTCAGCCTCCCAAGTAGCTGGGAATTACAGGCATGTGCCACCATGCCCAGCTAATTTTTTGTATTTTTAGTAGAGATGGGGTTTCACCATGTTGGCCAGGATGGTCTCAATCTCCTGACCTCAGGTGATCCGCCTGCCTTGGCCTCCCAAAGTGCTGGGATTACAGGCGTGAGATTTTTAGAGATGGGATCTCATTATGTTGCTAGGCAGGACTTGAACTCCTGGGAGCAAGAGGTCCTCCCACCTCAGCCTTCTGAGTAGCTGGGACTAACAGCACGCACCATGGGGTAAGATACTTAACTACCTCATTTCTTGGGGCTTAAGTTTCCCCTGTAAAATGGTGATGAGCCTGCCTTATGGTGTCTTCATTATAACAAAGTTAAAACTGTAAGAATACTCACATTGTACTAGGCACCCTAGCAACTTCCACAGATACATGGGTATAATTAGCAAATTGTTTCTTTCTATTCTCAGGCCATTTTCAAAGCGTAAATTTTGTTTTCTGCAATTTTCCCTTCCAGATCCTACTGCTAAATTACCTCTGGATTTACTAATCAGGGCTTTCTTGCTACTTTCCACATCACCAATCTTCGCATCTGGTAGCCCAGGCTGGAGTGCAGTGGCACGATCGCAGCTCACTGCAAGCTCCGCCTCCTGGGTTCACGCCATTCTCCTGCCTCAGCCTCCCAAGTAGCTGGGACTACAGGCACCCGCCACCACCCCTGGCTAATTTTTTGTATTTTTAGTAGAGACGGGATTTCACCGTGTTAGCCAGGATGGTCTCAATCTCCTGGCCTCGTGATCCACCCGCCTCGGCCTCCCAAAGTGCTGGGATTACAGGCGTGAGCCACCGCACCCAGCCCAAATCTGGTACATTTTCAAAATCCCTCTTTCCCTATTGTATCATGCAGCTCATGACCTTGGTCCCACAATGGCCCATGCTCTACTTTCCTGTGTTCCTCCATGCTTCTCTGCTGCCCACAGCAGCAAGAAAACAAAACCCCTCCGTGAATCAGGGTACCTGCTCCATATCTTCTGGACCAATTCTCCAAACCGACTGGGCAGTGGGGAAGTTACTGAAACACTCAGATACGTGCGGATTCTGATTCACTGGGTTACCACCAAATGTGCGTGGTGACATGGCACACATTTAGCTGGACTAATTCACCTCCAACTGGAAGATATAAGGAACAACTAATTTTTCCTTTGTTTCACTTTGCGTGTCTTCTGAGGACCCCATTTTCTTTCATGTACTCTTAAGTCACTGGGCATAATCTCAGTCTTCTTATTCTTCTGATGACTAACTCTTGTCTTTCCCTAGAGCCTCCAGCATGCCAAATCACACTGGTTCTCAAAAAACTTTCTTCAGCTCTCATGTTCCTCCCTCTTGCATCTCTTTTCTCTGAACTTGAAGGAGCTATTCCTTCTCCTCTCTCCTGGATGCCCTCCAGACCTCTCTTCCAACCAGGTGCACTGGAAGGCCCCTCTGGGTTGCTGTCTCTGCACTATCCTCAGTGTGGTCACATTCTCTCCCAAACTTGATATTCCTGCTGGCCTTGGTTGCTACAGTAATATCATCTCCTGGTTTGCCTCCAACCACATAAAAAATGCAGTGAGAGCTGGTTGCCTGCCTGGGCTCCAGCCCTGGCTTGACCTTTCCCCCTCTTGGCAGGACTGGCCCCCAGGGCTTTGCTCTTGCCATCCCCACCGCTGCCAGCTGGGCCTGCCAGTGTTACCATAGAACTGGGCTGTTAAGTTCCCGGCCTGAGAAGGCTGTGGATGCTTTCTGGCCTCCGATCTCACTTTGGAGCCAGCTCAGCTGCAAGGGTGATTCTGTGTAACTGATGTGCATCTCCTCACAGCCTGGTCTGGGGGCCGGGGGGCTGGAGAACTGGGGGGCCAGAGGAAAGGCTTCCAGCTATAACTCGCCAGAGCTGTGAGTGTTCCCAGGAGATGCATAAGAACAAGGCAGTCAGGGAGGAAAGCTGGCATGAGGGTTAATTAAGCTTTTCTTATGACTGGAGTGTAGCTCCATGAACACGATCCCACACTTCCAGCTCTTTCTTCTCGCCAAACTAAAACAGGCAATTTACTGCCCACTGGAGGCTCCCATCACCCCTCACAAGCCTTGCTTTAAAACTAAACTTAAGTTTGGGCGCAGTGGCTCACGCCTGTAATCCCAGCACTTTGGGAGGCTGATGTGGGCAGATCATGAGGTCAGGAGATCAAGACCATCCTGGCCAACATGGTGAAACCCCGTCTCTACTAAAAATACAAAAATTAACTGGGCCTGGTGGCACGAACCTTTGTCCCAGCTACTCAGGAGGCTGAGGCAGGAGAATCTCTTGAACCCGGGAGGTGGAGGTTGCAGTGAGCCAACATGGCGCTACTGCACTCTGGCCTGGCGACAGAGCAAGACTCCGTCTCAAAAAACAAACAGACAAAACAAAACTCATCTCCTCTCCAAAACCTATCTCCAACTCCACACATTCTTATGCTTGCAATTCTTTCTCCTTATTATTTAGGCTTGAATGTATGGACTGTGTTGGTTTTTTGGTCTCTTCTCCCCATACCAGCCTTTGACCATTTTAATGCCCCCATTTGAAATGTCTCCTCTCTTCCTTTGTGTTGATTTTATGGGTGGTAAGCCATAAGAAATCAGTAATATTGTCCGGGTGCAGTGGCTCATGCCTGTAATTCTAGCACTTTGGGAAACCAAGGCAGGCGGCTTGCCTGAGGTCAGTTCAAGACCAGCCTGGTCAACATGGTAAAACCCCGTCTCTACTCAAAATACAAAAATGAGCTAGGCATGGTGGCAGGCACCTGTATTCCCAACTACTAGGGAGGCTGAGGCAGAAGAATCCCTTGAGTCCAGGAGGCGGAAGTTTCAGTGAGCTGAGATCGCGCCACTACACCCCAGCCTGGGCAACAAGAGCGAGAGTTCGTCTCAAAAAAAAAAAAAAGAAAAGAAAAAAAGAAATCTGTAATATTGTAATATTGTAATAGAATATCATATACGATATGGTTTGGCTGTGTCCCCACCCAAACCTCATCTTGAATTGTAGCTCCCATAATTCCCATGTGTCATGGAAGGGACAAGGGACCTGATGGGAGGGAACTGAATCATGGAGGCGGGTCTTTCCCATGCTGTTCCCATGATAGTGAATAAGTCTCATGAGATCTGATGGTTTTATAAAGGGCAGTTCCCCTGCACATGCTCTTTCTTGCCTGCCACCATGTAAGATGTCCCTTTGTTCTTCCTTCATCTTCTGCCCTGATTGTGAGGCCTCTCCAGCCATTTGGAGCTGTGAGCACGTTAATCCTCTTTCCTTTATAAATTACCTAGTCTCGGGTATGTCTTTATTAGCAGTGTGAAAATGGACTAATACAATATATAAAAAATACCCTTATACAATGATATCTGATAATACCCTTTGCTCACGTGAATGCCTTACTCAAAACCTTCGATGAATTCTCATGGCTTAAAAAACTTAAATCCAGCTCTTAATTTTGCATTAAGAGCTACTCACAATCCAGTCCTCGGTCACATCTCTCCTTTTCCTTGGGAGGAATTTGTTGCTTCCACCTATCAAGTCTCTATATTGTTCATTTATTCAACAAATTTTCATTGAGCCTTTTGGGTGGTGCATTCTGAGGGCATCGTTCACAAACACACTGTCCACATTTCTGTTTGTGACTTTGTTTCTACCCCACTGCCTGTCCTGCTTTCCCCACTTGGTTTGCAACTCAGGTTTAGATCAAACTTAATTTCTTGTATTCTGGCAACTTTTCAGGCAGCTCCAGGTCTCTGGCTTTCCTCATTCTCTTTGATCCTTATGTTCCCCAATATCTACATTACTTCTTGGTACCTACCTTCTATTCCCTTTATTTTGCCTTTTTATTTAAGCCCACGTTATATTAGTATCTTCTTTACTCATATGTCTCTGATAATAGTTCTCTATTGTATTGTTCTTTCAGGTCAACAGTTCTGATGAGCAGCATCAGCATCACCTAGGAACTTGTTAGAGAAGGTAAATATTCAGACCCCATCCCAGACTTACTGAATCAAAATTCTGGGGGTGGGGCTCAGCTTTGTGTCTTCACAAGCCCCCCGGGGAATTTCAGATGCCCCTTGAAATTTGAGAACTACAGCTCCACCTCTTGGACTTGAGGATGAGGAAGGCTTGGTCTGCTTGTTTATTCCCTAAGGATACTACAAAGTATTTGAGACCTTTTTCTTTCTGATGGTGTATCTGAAAGCCTTTGGAAAACTCTAAGCCTTCATTGCATACACACATGTGCAATGGTTTATTTTTACCCCATATCTTCTCAAAAAGTATAATTTTTTTTTTTTTTTTTTGAGACGGAGTCTCGCTCTGCAGCCCAGGCTGGAGTGCAGTGGTCAGATCTCAGCTCACTGCAAGCTCCGCCTCCCGGGTTCAGGCCATTCTCCTGCCTCAGCCTCCCATGTAGCTGGGGCTACAGGCGCCCACCACCACGCCCAGCTAATTTTTGTATTTTTAGTAGAGATGGGGTTTCACCGTGTTAGCCAGGATGGTCTCGATCTCCTGACCTCGTGATCCACCCGCCTTGGCCTCCCAAAGTGCTGGGATTACAGGCGTGAGCCACGGCGCCCGGCCAAAAAGTATAATATTTTAACCAACTTAAAAAGATGATAAAGTGGGCTGGGCATGGTGGCTTACATCTGTAATCCCAGCACTTTGGGAAGCTAAGGTGGGCAGATCACTTGAGCCCAGGAATTCAAGACCAGTGGGCTTGTCAAGATGACAAGGGCTTTTGTTGTGGGGATGGGATGCTTTTATTTGGTTCTTGGTAATTGTATTAGTCCATTTCTATACTGCTATGAAGGATGTTTCACCATGTTTGGTGAACCCCAGTGTCTACAAAATTTTAGCTGGGTGGGGTGGCTCGAGCTTGTAATCCCAACTACTCGGGAGACTAAGGCAGGGGAAATGCTTGAGTCCGGGAGGTAGAGGTTGCAATGAGCTGAGATTGCACCACTGCACTCCAGCCTGGGCAGCAGAGCAAAACTTTGTCTCAAAAAAAAAAAAAAAGAGTGAGAAAATGGAAAATCAGAACAAAGGAAAGGAAGGGGAGGCAAATAGCTAACCACAATGGTTACTATTGTTCTCATAGTATCTCTGAGCATCCTGGCAGCAAGGAAAATAAGGAAATAAATGTGTTACTTGTGCCGGTTAGTTTCTACCAGAGGAGGTGAAAATTCTATTTGTAAACTCCAAAAGAAATTTCCCATATGGCAACTACTAGAGGAGCCACTTAGAGAGCTAGAAGACAAAATCCTCAGCAAATGTTTTATAACACAGGCACCAGTGGTTCTCCCATGCCTGCTTTGTTTACTATCACCATTACAGAAATTGTGCCAATGCTCAGCATGTAAGAAAGAGGCGCTTCTTACTAAATCTGTGACAAGCTCACTCCGTCATTTCTCATAAGTTGGTGGCTAGAAGGGAGGAGTTTATTTCCCCCCAGCAAGCCAGCCACCAAGAAATAATATAGAGTGTTTCTTGTCTTGGATTGTCATCTATTCTGGCTGGACCCTGTTGGAGACAGGAAAGGTGTGAGATGAGTGGGCCATTATCCGCAGCAAAGAGTAAACATCTAAAAGAGGGCAGCCCTGTGAGAGGGCCCAGGTCCTGCCTGACTGGCCCCAAGGTCACTGAACCTGAACAAGGTGAGTCTGGATGTGACCACAAGGTTCTATATCAAGTAGAAGCCAAACACAGTGAGGCTAGAACTGGAAGACATAGCATCTATTAGATTACACAAGGTTCTCCTTAGTGCTGTTTACCATGGAGAACAGCTTACAAGATGACAAGGGCTTTTGTTGTGGGGATGCGGGTGCTTTTATTTGGTGCTTGATCATTGTATTAGTCCATTTCCATACTGCGATGAAGAAAGATCTGAGACTGGGTAATTTATAAAGAAAAAGAAGTTTAATGGACTCACAGTTTCACATGCCTGGGGAGGCCTCACTATCATGGAGGAAGGTAAAGGAGGAGCAAAGGCATGTCTTACTTGGCAACAGGTAAGGGGAGTGTGTGCAGAGAACTGCCCTTTATAAAACCATCAGATCTGGTGAGACTTACTCTCAGGAGAACAGCAGGGGAAAAACCCACCCCCATGATTCAATTGCCTCCCACTGGGTCCCTCCCATAACAGGTGGGAATTATGGGAGCTACAATTCAAGATAAGTTTTGGGTAAGGATGCAGCCAAACCATATCAATAATAAAGGACATTATAAGGCTTTTTCTGAAATTTGGAATTTAAAACAACATCATTGTATAAGTTCAGGGATTTATTTTTTATTTATTTATTTTTTTTTTTGAGGCTGAGTCTCTGTCGTCCAGGCTGGAGTGCAGTGGTGCGATCTGGGCTCACTGCAAGCTCCCTATCCCGGGTTCACGCCATTCTCCTGCCTCATCCTCCGGAGTAGTTGGGACTACAGGTGCCTGCCATCACACCCGGCTAATTTTTTGTATTTTTAGTAGAGACAGAGTTTCACCGTGTTAGCCAGGATGGTCTCGATATCCTGACCTCGTAACCTGCTGGCCTCGGCCTCCCAAAGTGCTAGAATTACAGGCATGAACCACCAAGCCCGGCCGGATCAGGGATGATTTTAGATAGGACTGGTATGCAAGTGAATTTATCTTCAGTAAGTCCATATCCATTTTGGGCATAGCCCTCTGTATCCACAAGTGGATCCTTTTCTTTCTTTCGAATTAGACAACATTATAACACATGGACACCAGTTAGGGGAAGAGTGGAGCTTAATTCCTAAGCACCAAGCAACTCTTGGCTTTAGAGTGCTCTTACCCATCTTTCATAAATAATCTTACACAAGCAATTTTCCTGAAGGCAGCACTATAACGAGTCTCCAAATAGTTGATAGAATAAATTGGTGATGAAGAAGAAAGATCATAAAACTTAGAGTCAGGATTCCGATTCTGTAATTTACCAGCTGGGTGGCCTCCTCAAAGGAGAAGATGCATGAAAGCACTTTAGGAATTGAAAGTACTGGCCGGGCATGGTGGCTCATGCCTGTAATTCCAGCACTTTGGGAGGCTGAGGCGGGTGGATCACAAGGTCAGGAGATGGAGACCATCCTGGCTAACACGGTGAAACCCCATCTCTACTAAAAACACAAAAAAATTAGCTGGGCGTGGTGGCGGGCGCCTGTAGTCCCAGCTACTGAGGAGGCTGAGGCAGGAAAATGGCGGGAACCGGGGAGGCAGAGCTTGCAGTGAGCTGAGATGGCGCCACTGCACTCCAGCCTGGGCGACAGAGTGAGATTCTGTGCGTGGGTTGTTTCTTATACATGGCCAGGGAACTTGATCTTTATTTTTTTGTTTCAAATACAAATCACACTAAATCAAGAGGCTGGGCATGGTGGCTAACGTCTGTGATCCCAGCACTTTGGGAGGCTGAGGCAGACGGATCATCTGAGGTAAGGAGTTCCAGACCAGCCTGGCCAACATGGTGAAACCCCGTCACTACTAAAAACACAAAAATTAGCGGAGCGTGGTGGTGTGCGCCTATGATCCCAGCTACTCAGGAGGCTGAGGCAGCAGAATTGCTTGAATCCAGGAGGTGGAGGTTTCAGTGAGCCGAGATAGCACCATTGGACACCATCCTGGACAAAAAAGAGCTAAAGGCATCTGAAAACAAACAAACAAACAAACAAAAAACAACTCTCAACCCCAACCCAAATGGTGTTAGTTACTGAATGCCTATCACCTGCTAGGTGGTGTGCTAAGTTAACAACCATTTCACAAATTAGGATATTGTAGTACCAACGTGTTAAATTCTTTATCCAGGCTCTCACGGAAGGACTAGATCATTTCGACAGGGCTTCCACTAGAAGAAAAGGAGAAAAAGAAATAATATTAACAACAACAATAATAATAACAGCTGACTCAACGCCTTGCACTTTGTCAAACATTTTACGGCATTGTCTTGTTTGATCACCCATTAACCACCCTATGAGAGGGGTATTAGTCACCCAGTTACACAGTTTAGTACACTGAGGTTCAGGGTCTTTGAGGGAGGTCCCTGAGGTAATTCAGCAGGGATTAAAATCAATCCTTCCTGGAGACTTTGATTTTCACTATGTTCTACTGCCTCCCAGAGTAGAACAGGAATAAAAACCATCGTATTTTTCATTTCCCAATCAGTGAATTCATTGACATCAAATTTCTGAAAAAATTCCTCTCCTAAAATGTAAGTAAATTTAAATATTTCCCAAAATGTAAGTGGTGAAAAGAAAGCAATCTATATGGTTGGTTGTTCCCCTAGAGATTTCTAAGGTGATTTAGGCTTATTTTGTATTTTAATGGAATATAAAAGTTCCCATGAAAAGAAAATCACTACCTGAATTATTCCTTCAAGCTAGTATTATATCCTCTAATACAAAAAAAAAAAAAAAAATGTAAACTCATCATTCCTTTTTCTAATCCTTTTCTTACATTCTTTAGGATACTCTAGTTATCTTCATATAAAATGATCAAGGTGAAGAAAATAACCAAGGTGAGGAAAGAGAACCCTTTTGCCTTCTGGAATGTGGTTGG
>NW_012104076.1:2981998-2985814 GCF_000951045.1 Mandrillus leucophaeus
TTTTTTTTTTATGTTTTTATATATATATATATTTTTTTTTTTTTTTGCCAAAGAGGGGGGATATTTAGCATATGATCTTGGTGGCTATCATTGCTTAGTGGACTAAGAAAAGGAACTGTCACAGAAGAAGACCAAAGGACCTGGGCAGCACAGGGAGCAGAGCGCCTGTCCTGGGGGTGGTCCCTGCTTTTGTGCACGCTCCATTCACCCACACACCAGAGAAGCAAGGAGAGGATGCGAGAGGCACAAACACAGGATAGTACATGTCTTCTTTGTAGAGTTCTAGATGTATAGAGATACAAAGATTAAAAACTACAATTGTCTAAAAGAGGCTTTCCTGAAAAAATTATTTCGATAGTTAGAATAATTATATTTTAGAGGAAAACTTAAAAGATCCCCTTGCTTGCTAATATTTTAACTACTAACAAGTAAAGAACATAAAAACATATAAATCCTTTAATGTCCTCTTTTTCCCTTTCAGCATCTCTGTAGATTTTCACTCAGGGCCCCGAATATAAGCAAAGGAAAATTAAAACAGAAAAAAAAAAAAAAAATGCAACAGTAAAAAAGAACACTTAAGCCATAGTTAAAAATGCAAAAAGAAGCCAGGCGTATGATGGAATGCCTGTAGCCCTAGTTACTTGAAGGGCTGAAGTGGGAGGGTCACTAGAGCCCAGGAGTTTGCAAGTAGCCTGGACAACACAGTGAGACCCTGTTTCTGGGGAAAAAAAAAAAAAAAAAAAAAAAAAAGCTTCTAAATGCAGTGAGCAGTTCCCTTAAGTAGGTTCTAAGGTGGAAGAGGTAGAGAGAAAAATGCTATATAATTATTATCTAGAGAATGATCCCTTCCTTTGAAATGAGTTTCAGTTTCAAACTGGGATAGAAAATAGTCATGTTGGCTTGTTAAATGTCACGTTGGAAAGCAAAAGTGTCCTTTCAAAGTGTGGAATACAGTGAATAAGATAAGCAGTGGATCCAGCAGTATGAGTTTTTAAATTTATTCAAACAGTTAGAAGAAATAGAGGGGTACATTTAGAAACAAAGTACAGAAAACTGAGGGAAGGATTAGCTGCATACAAAAACATACTGCTCAGGGGAAAAAACTCTCACAGATCACCCATAAAAAACACAACTTACGGCCGAGTGTGGTGGCTCATGCCTGTAATCCCAGCACTTTGGGAGGCTGAGGTGGGTTGATCACCTGAGGTCAGGAGTTCAAGACCAGCCTGGCCAACATGGTGAATCCTCGTCTCTACTAAAAATACAAAATTAGCTAGGCGTGGTGGCAGGCATCTGTAATCCCAGCTACTTGGGAGGCTGAGGCAGGAGAATCGCTTGAACCTGGGAGGCGGAGGTTGCAGTGAGCCGAGATCATGCCACTGCACTCCAGCCTGGGCAACAGAGCAAGACTCCACCCAAAAAAAAAAAAAAAAGTGGCATAGATCGAGTGTCTCCCCATGTACCAAGTGTAGAAACATTGGCTTGAAAAATTGAGGTTAGGTCTTTAAATACAAATTGAATTAGATTTTGCAGAAAGAGTTTCCTAGAATTACCATAAAATTTAGGTAAAAGTTAAATCTGGCCTTAATTTGGCAAAATTATATGCCTTAATAACTTCACTTTCTGTGGTTGGTTATAATACTTATCCCACACATTCATTCAACAAAACATTCACTGAGTGTGTAGTAAGTGCCTGGCACTGGGCTAGGTCCAGAGATGGAAGGGGGCAAACAATATACAAAGATGTAATAAAAGACAAGGTAGGAAGTGCAATAGTAGAGGCATGCACATGGTGTTGAAAGAGAAACCTTGCTGGGCGCGGTGGCTCACACCTGTAATCCCAGCACTTTGGGAGACTGAAGCAGGCAGATCACCTGAGGCCAGGGGTTCGAGACCAGCCTGGCTAACATGGTGAAACCCCATCTCTACTAAAAATATGAAAATTAGCCCGGCGTGGTGGCACGTGTCTGTAATCCAAGCTACTCAGGAGCCTGAGACAGGAGAATGGCTTGAACCCGGGAGGTGGAGGTTCCAGTGAGCCAAGATCATGCCATTGCACTCTAGCCTTGGTGACAAAAGTGAAACTGTCTCAAAAAGAAGAAAAGAAGAAAGAAAGAGAGAAAGGGAGAAAGAAAGGAAAGGAAGAGAGAAAGAAAAAGAGAAAGAGAAAGGGAGAAAGGAAGAAAGGGAAAGGAAAAGAAAAGAAAGAGAAACCTTACCTAGAGAAAGCACATGAATATATGTGTGGAGGGATAATACTATTTGGAAGACTTTGGGTTGTCTCCTAAAGTAATGAGTGTTGTAAGATGAGTAGGAGTTGGCTAAGCTGGGGATCAGAGGACAGTTTGGGAAGGTAGAAGCAGTAAGCAGAAGCAAAGCACAAAGGCACAGAGAACCATGGTGTGAACTTGGATGCACAGCTGTCTTTGGAGCATAGATCGTTAGGCAAAGACTTAGGTGATCTTAATGAGATACAATGCATGGCTTGTTAGCGGTGAGGAGATTCGGAAGGGTTTTAACCAAGGGAGAGCCCTGCTGAGGTTTTTCATTGTATGGATGAGATGAAAGGGAGCCAAATAGCTCACTTTGGCTGTGTTACAGATGATGGGCTTGAGTAGGACTCACTGGAGACCAGTATTATAATCTAGGGAGAGAGGGCAAGGGCCTAAAGACAAGGAAACTGACAAGACTTAGGACAGGTTAGATGTGGGAGTTGGGAAGGGGAAAGGGGAGGGTAAAACAGAGCAGGACTCTCAGGTTTAGCCTTTGTAACTGGATATCTATGCTGCTGCTAATTGAGTTAATGAATTCAGAAAAAGGAACGTGTGTGTTTTGGTTAGGATACCCCCCAGGAACAGGAACCACACTCAGGTTGGGGAACTGAAAAGGCCTTAATAACTAAATCAGTTACATAAAGTTGTGGGCAGGGTGTAAAGAAATCACGAGTACTAATGTAGCCCTTTGGAGCTAATAACAGTGGGATGAGGAAAGGAACGCTGTTGTCAACCCAAGACCTGAAGGAACCAGTTTTGGGACCTGAAAACAGAAGGCTGCTGTGTGGAAGGACTGCCTGGCAAGAACTGTGACCTCGCTCAAGGGACAGGGAAGAAGCCGTCCTGCTGCAGCCTTGCAGGGAGGCGAAGAAGGAGAGCTCAGCACTGTGACTTCATTCTGGTCTCACCTTCTGACCTCCTGCTGGGATTGCTCATTGGCCAGGCCCAACTGGAAGCTGAAGCAGAGTGAAGAGGTCCCCAGCATAGTTCACACAGGCTATCCTCCTAGGGCAAGAGTGGATCTGGAAGGGAAAATGCAGGTTATGCAGCTCAATGTTAGTGAAGAACATAGTGAGTTCGGTTAGAAACAGGTGGGCTTTTAGTTTTTAAAGGCTATCTGGGGGCTGTGTAGAGAGACAGTGGGCCCTGGTGGCAGAAAAGCTTATATTTGCCTCTGTGATTCACCATTTACTAGATGTGTGAACATGGATACATTTCTTAAACTGCTCTGTGCTTCCATTTACTCGTCTGTAAAACAGAGCATAGTAATAGTACCTACCTCGAAGAGCTGTTGCGGATTAGCAATGAGATGACATGTATAAAGTACTTACAATAGTGCCTGGCATATAGAAAGCACTTAATAAACATCTGCTGTTAGCTATTATCCATATGGAAATGGTAAACCGACAGAGGAATATACAAATCCGAAAGTCAGGAAAGAAAGGAGATTCGACACACAATTGTAAGGGAAGTTGTCTTAGTGAGTGAGCTCACCCAGTGAGACTGTCTTGAGTAGCACTGTGCAAGAGACATAGAATGCGAG
>NW_012104076.1:2986364-2987105 GCF_000951045.1 Mandrillus leucophaeus
AAAAATGTAAACTCATCATTCCTTTTTCTAATCCTTTTCTTACATTCTTTAGGATACTCTAGTTATCTTCATATAAAATGATCAAGGTGAAGAAAATAACCAAGGTGAGGAAAGAGAACCCTTTTGCCTTCTGGAATGTGGTTGGCCTTATTCTTTGAAAAGAATGTATAGAGGATTAAGTATACTTTCCCCTCTTAAATTGTGCTTGTAACTTCCTACCTCCAAGCAAGACTAACTACATAATTTGCAGATCCCAGTACAAAATGAAAACTAGGTCACCCTTGTTCAAAAATTATTAAGAATTCCAAGATCGCAACAGCAGGGCACAAATGGATGCGCAGGACCCTTCTAACAGGGTCTGGCTTCCTAAGCCACTGTGCAGATCTCAAGCTCCTGAAACCAGCCCTGCCTCCCATTACCATGGTAGCTTCACACATGCTGCAGTAACAAACTTAGCTCGGTGTAGCCGAGGGATAAATATCTTTGATGAGCAACCAGTGGGGCCCCTTAGTGTTGTCCAGCTAAGGAATACGTGAAGATACTGCTATGAGTCACTGGAGACATCCTGTCTCTGACTTAAGAGCTTACATCAGTGCATAATTGCCACAAGTTATTTCCTCGTAAAAAGTCATTGAAATATTTTATTTAAGTCAATAATCATATAGAATATTTTCATATTCAAATACAATATTAGAATAGCAATATTGACTTCTGATTTTTTATTATGTTTTTATATATATA
>NW_012104076.1:2987155-2993450 GCF_000951045.1 Mandrillus leucophaeus
TCAGAGGACAGTTTGGGAAGGTAGAAGCAGTAAGCAGAAGCAAAGCACAAAGGCACAGAGAACCATGGTGTGAACTTGGATGCACAGCTGTCTTTGGAGCATAGATCGTTAGGCAAAGACTTAGGTGATCTTAATGAGATACAATGCATGGCTTGTTAGCGGTGAGGAGATTCGGAAGGGTTTTAACCAAGGGAGAGCCCTGCTGAGGTTTTTCATTGTATGGATGAGATGAAAGGGAGCCAAATAGCTCACTTTGGCTGTGTTACAGATGATGGGCTTGAGTAGGACTCACTGGAGACCAGTATTATAATCTAGGGAGAGAGGGCAAGGGCCTAAAGACAAGGAAACTGACAAGACTTAGGACAGGTTAGATGTGGGAGTTGGGAAGGGGAAAGGGGAGGGTAAAACAGAGCAGGACTCTCAGGTTTAGCCTTTGTAACTGGATATCTATGCTGCTGCTAATTGAGTTAATGAATTCAGAAAAAGGAACGTGTGTGTTTTGGTTAGGATACCCCCCAGGAACAGGAACCACACTCAGGTTGGGGAACTGAAAAGGCCTTAATAACTAAATCAGTTACATAAAGTTGTGGGCAGGGTGTAAAGAAATCACGAGTACTAATGTAGCCCTTTGGAGCTAATAACAGTGGGATGAGGAAAGGAACGCTGTTGTCAACCCAAGACCTGAAGGAACCAGTTTTGGGACCTGAAAACAGAAGGCTGCTGTGTGGAAGGACTGCCTGGCAAGAACTGTGACCTCGCTCAAGGGACAGGGAAGAAGCCGTCCTGCTGCAGCCTTGCAGGGAGGCGAAGAAGGAGAGCTCAGCACTGTGACTTCATTCTGGTCTCACCTTCTGACCTCCTGCTGGGATTGCTCATTGGCCAGGCCCAACTGGAAGCTGAAGCAGAGTGAAGAGGTCCCCAGCATAGTTCACACAGGCTATCCTCCTAGGGCAAGAGTGGATCTGGAAGGGAAAATGCAGGTTATGCAGCTCAATGTTAGTGAAGAACATAGTGAGTTCGGTTAGAAACAGGTGGGCTTTTAGTTTTTAAAGGCTATCTGGGGGCTGTGTAGAGAGACAGTGGGCCCTGGTGGCAGAAAAGCTTATATTTGCCTCTGTGATTCACCATTTACTAGATGTGTGAACATGGATACATTTCTTAAACTGCTCTGTGCTTCCATTTACTCGTCTGTAAAACAGAGCATAGTAATAGTACCTACCTCGAAGAGCTGTTGCGGATTAGCAATGAGATGACATGTATAAAGTACTTACAATAGTGCCTGGCATATAGAAAGCACTTAATAAACATCTGCTGTTAGCTATTATCCATATGGAAATGGTAAACCGACAGAGGAATATACAAATCCGAAAGTCAGGAAAGAAAGGAGATTCGACACACAATTGTAAGGGAAGTTGTCTTAGTGAGTGAGCTCACCCAGTGAGACTGTCTTGAGTAGCACTGTGCAAGAGACATAGAATGCGAGCCGCATATGTAATTTTGAAAATGTGAAATTTAAAAAAGAAAAATAACCTGTGACATTAAAAAACTAAAGAGGAACATGTGAAATTAATTTTGAAAAAAATAAACTTTTTTGAAAAAATAAACATATTTGCATTGTTTAACACAAATATATCCAAAATGTTACAATTTCAATGTGTTTTTTTTTTTTTTTTTTTTTTTGAGACAGAGTTTTGATCTTTCCCCTAGGCTGCAATGGCACGATCTCAGCTCACTGCAACCTCTGCCTCCCAGGTTCAAGTGATTTTCCTGCCTTAGCCTCTCAAGTAGCTGAGATTATAGGCACCTGCCACCATGCCCCGCTAGTTTTTGTATTTTTTGTAGAGACAGGGTTTTGCAATGTAGGCCAGGCTGGTTTTGAACTCCTGACCTCAGGTGATCCACCCGCCTCGGCCTCCAAAGTGCTGGGGATTATAGGCATGAGCCACCACACCCAGCCGTATTTCATATTTTTAAAATTGAGATGTTTACTTTCTTTTTCATGTTTTGTACTAAGTTTTTGAAGTTTGGCCTGTGTTTTCTACTTACAGCACGTGTCAGTTTGGATTAGTACATTTCAAATGCTGAATAGCCTCCTGTGGCTAGTGACTACTGTATTGGACAGTGCTGGTCTAGAGGTAGGAAAGCAGACAGATTTGGTGAGGTCCCTGAACAACACTTGTCAGTAAGGCTCTGGGGCAGGATGAAGAAACTACAGGGAAAAAGGAAAGGTTATAAGAATCAGAAAAGTGAGATTCCACAGAGAATCCAGGGTACAGAGTTTTTAGCAGCGTTTTAAAGAGGTTGGAGCAGCCAGCCCAGTAAGGACAGGTCTATAAAGTGACCACTGCATTTGCAAATAGAAGATTGTTGGTGAGGCCGGGCGCGGTGGCTCAAGCCTGTAATCCCAGCACTTTGGGAGGCCGAGACGGGCGGATCACGAGGTCAGGAGATCGAGACCATCCTGGCTAACACAGTGAAACCCTGTCTCTACTAAAAATACAAGAAAATTAGCCGGGCGAGGTGGCGGGCGCCTGTAGTCCCAGCTACTCGGGAGGCTGAGGCAGGAGAATGGCGTGAACCCGGGCGGGCGGAGCTTGTCATGAGCCGAGATCGCGCCACTGCACTCCAGCCTGGGGCACAGAGCAAGACTCCATCTCAAAAAAAAAAAAAAAAAAAAAGAAGATTGTTGGTGATCTGGAAATAAATTGTTTTCATAATAAAAATGACTGGCTGCTGGGTGTGGTGACTCACACCTATAATCCCAGCACTTAGAGAGGTAGAGGCGGGAGGATAACTTGAGCCCAGGAATTTCGAGACTAGCCTGGGCAACATAGTGAGACTGTTTTCAACAAAAATGAAAGAAACAAAAGAACAAATAGCGGCCAAAAGGCCTGGCATGGTGGCTCTCACCTGTAATCCCAGCCCTTTGGGAGGCCGAGGCAAGCGGATCACAAGGTCAGCAGATCCAGACCATCCTGGCCAACGTGGTGAAACTCTGTGTTTGCTAAAAATACAAAAATTACCTGGGTGTGGTGGCATGTGCCTGTAGTTTCAGCTACTTGGGAGGCTGAGGCAGGAGAATTGCTTGAACCAACCCGGGAGGCGGAGGCTGCAGTGAGCCAAGATTATGCCGTTGCACTCCAGCCTGGGCGACGGAGTGAGACTCTGTCTCAAAAAAAAAAAAAAAGTGGCAAAAAATGGACAGGAATGAATTATCTGGTTGTGGTGGAGGGAGAGGTGAGGCCAAAGAAAAATGTTGGTTTTTGTTTGTTTTTGAGATAGTCTCGCTCTGTCACCCAGGCTGGAGTATAGTGACGCAATCTCGGCTCACTGTAATCTCCGCCTCTAAGGTTCAAGAGATTCTCCTGTTTTGGCCTTTGGAGTGACTGGGATTACAGGCACATGCTACCACTCCCAGCAAGTTTTTGTATTTTTAACAGAGACGAGGTTTCAGCAGGTTGGCCAGGCTGGTCTTGAACTCCTGACTGCAGATGACCCACCCACCTTGGCTTCCCAAAGTTCTGGGATTATAGGCGTGAGCCACCGTGCCTGGCCAATGTTGCATTTATTATTATTTTTTGAGAATAGGAGTCACTGAGCCTATTTATAGGTTAAGGTGAAGAGGTTTACAGGGCATCCAGACAGATAACTGTCTAGGAGGCATTTTAAAATGCACTAGGGAAGAATAGCACATACCAGTGCTTCTCAGCTACATCTTTAAGGAAGGACATGCTCAGAAGTGTTGGATCCAGCCTGGGCAACATAGTAAGACCCCATTTCTACAAAAAAATAAAAAATTAGCTGAACATGGTGACTCACGTCTGTAGTTCCAGCTACTGGGGACCAGTGGGGAGGGGGTCTGAGGTGGGGGGATTGCTTGAGCCCAGGAAGTTGAGGCTGCAGTAAGCTGTGATTACACCACTGCACTCCAGCCTGGGTGACAGAGAGAGATCTTGTCTCAAAAAAAAAAAAAAAATGTGTCAGATCCACTTGTTCACTCACTCTCTACCCCTTCTTCCTATCATGACTTTCATTGTAGTATCCTTCTTGCTGATCTTATTGCCTCTAGTCTTAGAGTTTCATCCACCTCCTCTATACTTGCACCAGAGAGATCATATTAGGTTACAAATACCATCAATGCCAGAAATTCTTTGTCCATTTAGGAAACATCTATTGGGGCCAACTTGTACACTTGCTGTTTACTCTTCAGCAATCAATGTCCTTCTTTTCACTTTCTATAAGGCTTTTGTTTCTATCTTGAAATCCATGTGATTCTGCTGATGGAGCATGTGACCTAGGCTATTCCATCTCTCTCTCTTTTTTTTTTCTTTCAGTTGAAGTCTTGCTCACCACCCAGGCTGGAGTGCAGTGGCGTGATCTCGGCTCACTGCAACCTCCACTTCCCAGGCTCAAGCGATTCTCCTGCCTCAGCCTCCTGAGCAGCTGGGACTACAGGTAAGTGCCACCACGCCCAGCTAATTTTGGTATATTTAGTAGAGATGGGGTTTCGCCATGTTGCCCAGGATGGTCTCCATCTTGACCTTGTGATCCACCTGCCTTGGCCTCCCAAAGTGCTGGGATTACAGGCGTGAGCCATTGTGACCGGCCTCCATCTCTTTTGACACATAGGTTGGTTCTTTTGTGACATTTGATATAGGGCTGCCAATTGGAGCAAAATTTAAATTCTGCTTGGAATGTTAAGATAAAGGGTGTTCACTCTCCTTCTAGAGGGTATGTAGCCATGAGATCTGGAATTGTTACAGCTGTGTTTGCTCTATGAGGAAATGTAGTCCGAGAATAAAGCAAACACAGAGAGGATAGCAGAGCCAAGAGAGTCAGAAAAATGAACCCAGGGCCCAAATGATAAGAAATTCTGATTCAAGCCATGCCTAATGTCTCTGACTGGACATTTTGTTTCATGAACCAATAAATTACCTTTATTATTTAAACCAGATTGAATTGAATTTTCTATTATTTGCAACAACAACAAAAAATCTGCTCAAAAGCTTACTGGATGCCAGGGTTTATACTAGAAGCTTAAAGTCATTTCACTACTTCAGTTCTTCTTACCTATAGTGTTAATGATAATTAGTATAATCACATACAGGACAAAGTCTCAATTCCTTTCCAAGGAGTTTCTCAATCAACAATGTTCTCCATGAAATGGCCTTGTCTACTTTTTTTGCTGCATCCCTTGTGGCATTATATATATATGTGTTTTCTGTTTTCACATTGCTATAAAGATACTACCCAAGGTACACTCTTCCTTAATTTATAAAGGAAAGAGGTTTAATTGACTCACAGTTCTGCATGGCTGGGAAGCCCACAGGAAACTTACAATCATGGTGGAAGGGGAAGCAGGCATGTTTCACATGGTGGCAGGAGAGCGAGAGTGTGTGTGAGCACAGGAAAAGCTACCATTTATAAAACCATCAGATCTCGTGAGAATCCAGTCCCTATCATGAGAACAGTATGGGGAAACCACCCCCATAATCCAATCACTTCCCTCCATCAACATATGGGAATTACAATTTGAGATGAGATTTGGGTGAGGACACAGAGCCAAACCATGTGTATCTATCTATCTATCTATCTATCTATCTATCTATCTATCTATCTATCTACCTACCTACCTACCTACCTATCTATCTATATATTGAGAGAGGAGAGAGAGAGAGAGACAGGGTCTCACTCTGTCACCCAAAGTGAAATGCAATGGCACAACCATGGGTCACTGCAACCTCAACCTCCAGGGCTCAAGGGATCCTCCCACCTCAGCACTGCAGGTAGCCTGGACTACAGGCATGCATCACCATGCCTGGCTAGTTAAAAAAAAAAAGAACCTTTTTTTGTAGAGGCGGAATCTCACTATTTTGCCTAGGCTGGTCTTGAACTCCTGAGCTCAAGTGATCTTGCTGCCTCGGCCTCCCAAAGTGCTGGGATTATAGGCATGAGCCACTGTGCCTGGCTGTGTTTTACCTTTTGATACTAATGAACTATTTGTGTTCTCCAAATATGCTCTGGATGCTTTCAAGTATGGCCAAAAATTATTTGAAACTCCTCCAATTGTGATATAATTTATATGTCTCCTTCCCTTAAATGTTAGTGGATTTTATTGCTTTGGCCAAGGGATTATACAGAAGTGATATGTAAGTGGCTTACAAAACTGGATCAGAAGAGGTTGTGCAGGTTACTCCAGGTTTTCGTGGAATACTGTCTCTAAAGATTTTTCCTCTGGGGACATTTCCTCATGGAACCCAACCTCCATGCTGTGTGAATCTCAAGCCACATGGAG
>NW_012104076.1:2993500-3014750 GCF_000951045.1 Mandrillus leucophaeus
TCTGACTGGACATTTTGTTTCATGAACCAATAAATTACCTTTATTATTTAAACCAGATTGAATTGAATTTTCTATTATTTGCAACAACAACAAAAAATCTGCTCAAAAGCTTACTGGATGCCAGGGTTTATACTAGAAGCTTAAAGTCATTTCACTACTTCAGTTCTTCTTACCTATAGTGTTAATGATAATTAGTATAATCACATACAGGACAAAGTCTCAATTCCTTTCCAAGGAGTTTCTCAATCAACAATGTTCTCCATGAAATGGCCTTGTCTACTTTTTTTGCTGCATCCCTTGTGGCATTATATATATATGTGTTTTCTGTTTTCACATTGCTATAAAGATACTACCCAAGGTACACTCTTCCTTAATTTATAAAGGAAAGAGGTTTAATTGACTCACAGTTCTGCATGGCTGGGAAGCCCACAGGAAACTTACAATCATGGTGGAAGGGGAAGCAGGCATGTTTCACATGGTGGCAGGAGAGCGAGAGTGTGTGTGAGCACAGGAAAAGCTACCATTTATAAAACCATCAGATCTCGTGAGAATCCAGTCCCTATCATGAGAACAGTATGGGGAAACCACCCCCATAATCCAATCACTTCCCTCCATCAACATATGGGAATTACAATTTGAGATGAGATTTGGGTGAGGACACAGAGCCAAACCATGTGTATCTATCTATCTATCTATCTATCTATCTATCTATCTATCTATCTATCTACCTACCTACCTACCTACCTATCTATCTATATATTGAGAGAGGAGAGAGAGAGAGAGACAGGGTCTCACTCTGTCACCCAAAGTGAAATGCAATGGCACAACCATGGGTCACTGCAACCTCAACCTCCAGGGCTCAAGGGATCCTCCCACCTCAGCACTGCAGGTAGCCTGGACTACAGGCATGCATCACCATGCCTGGCTAGTTAAAAAAAAAAAGAACCTTTTTTTGTAGAGGCGGAATCTCACTATTTTGCCTAGGCTGGTCTTGAACTCCTGAGCTCAAGTGATCTTGCTGCCTCGGCCTCCCAAAGTGCTGGGATTATAGGCATGAGCCACTGTGCCTGGCTGTGTTTTACCTTTTGATACTAATGAACTATTTGTGTTCTCCAAATATGCTCTGGATGCTTTCAAGTATGGCCAAAAATTATTTGAAACTCCTCCAATTGTGATATAATTTATATGTCTCCTTCCCTTAAATGTTAGTGGATTTTATTGCTTTGGCCAAGGGATTATACAGAAGTGATATGTAAGTGGCTTACAAAACTGGATCAGAAGAGGTTGTGCAGGTTACTCCAGGTTTTCGTGGAATACTGTCTCTAAAGATTTTTCCTCTGGGGACATTTCCTCATGGAACCCAACCTCCATGCTGTGTGAATCTCAAGCCACATGGAGACTGACAACTGCCCCTATCCAGAGTTCCCAGGCTTCAAATCATCTCACTCAAGCACCAGTCTTATGAGTGAAGAAACCTTCGGATTATTCCAGTTCCCTAGGCGTTTGAGTCATCACCCAAAGCCATTGCTAGATTTCTGGAGTCTTTCTAGATGAGGCTCAAGTCTTGGAGCAAAGTCAAGGCTGTCCTCACTCTCCCCTATCTGGATCCCTGTTTCACAGATCTATGCACACTAAAAAATGGTTATTTTTACACTATTAAGTTTCAGAACCTTTGTTATACAGCAATAAAGACGTGCAGCAGAATTTGGAATTATCATTAGAATTTGCACGTACTTAGCAAGAACACCTTTCCCTTCATTGTCCAGGAAAATTCTCATCTTAACCTACAAGGCTAGAAAAAAATTCTACCACCTCAGTGAAGTCTTCCCTTAACCCCTCGCAGCCTTACATTTTCTTTCTGATGTTCCCATAAGTAATTTATAAAGCTTATAAATTATCTTGAAGGATTTTAATTGTTGGGATCTGTTTCTGTACTGGAGTATAAACTCCTAGAGGACAGCAACCATGTCTTTTGGCTTTCTATCTTTCAGGTTTTGTCGTAGTGTGTAGCACATCGTAGGCGTCCAATGAGTGCAGTAAAATGATGTGTTATGCTAAAAGTGTTATAGAGTTCAAATATAGTACTGTCAAGAACCGTTAAGGATCTGAGAAGTGTTACAGAGTTAAGCGCCAATACTGTCAAGAACTGTGAAGGGTTTGAGATTTTACCCTACTTGTAAGCTATTAAGTTAGCTTGCCACAGTATCATGAATGTTGGCAGAGACATGAGGCTCCTTGATCAGAGACAAAATAATGTATTAATCATGACAATATTGGTAGACAAACTGTCAGCTTTTCTGACCATTCCCCAGGCCCCAATTTCTACAAAGTGATGCAAATAGGGTGAAGTGATGTCTGAATATGCTGTGGGTTGCGTTGTATGAGATGAACTGTTAGCGTAGCGAAACTGAATCTTTTAGCCTAAAGAAACAGCCTGCCCTTTGCCCTAGAGAGAGACATTAATTTTGTTACTCTGCACAGTAAACAAACCTGCTCTTGGCTCTGGAGGAAAATACTATCTCTATCTTCCAAGGCTGTCTGTTATACAAGCATCCTTGAAAAGATAGTCTAGAACACAGTGAGTTGTTCCACTGGCAAGATGAGCAGAAATTTCATAGACCCATAGAGATTGTCTCCCCAAACCCACAAAAGGCAGAATAGTTATAGTTGTGATTTCACATCATGACAGTTGTCAAAGAGGAAGTGATACTTAAGCCGAGTCTTGAATATATGAGTAGGCATTCACCAGACAGATAGGATAGTAGGACATTTCATGAAGGTGGAACAATGAGGAAGAGCATGAAGGAAAGATGACTGAAGATGGTCTGACAAGGACAGGGTGTGAGGGAAAAAGGGATCTCATGTGAGATGCTAGTAGAGGTAGGCCAGATGCAGCTCCCAAAAAGTCTTCTCTATCAGGCTGAGGACTACTTTATCCTGAGGTCAATAGGGAGCCAATGAAGGTTTCTAAGCAACTGAGGCATGTAGTCAGATTTGCATTTTAGAAAGATCTGTCTGAAACAGAAAGGGCATTCAAGGCAGAAGGAACAGCACGGACAGAACAGAGACATGCAAGTGCCCAGTAAATTGAGGTAACCATAGATGTCTGAATAGATGGTCAGTACAACATTCATCAAAGTGAATATTTCTTTTCTTTTTTTTTTTAAAGACGGAGTCTCACTCTGTCTCCAGGCTGGAGTGCAGTGGCATGATCTTGGCCCACTGCTACCTCTGCCTCCCGGGTTCAAGTCATTCTCTTGCCTCAGCCTCCCAAGTAGCTGGGACTACAGGCGTCCGCCATCACACCCAGCTAATTTTTGTATTTTTAGGAGGGACGGGATTTCACCATGTTGGCCTGGATAGTCTCAATCTCCTGACCTTGTGATCTGCCCGCCTCGGCCTCCCAAAGTGCTGGGATTACAGGTGTGAGCCACCGTGCCCAGCCAGGCTAAGCTAATTTATGTCTGAATAATCCATACTGAAGAAGAGATTTGAATTGGCAATGAGGTTTCATCTTAACTGGCAACTTTGACTGCTTGTAATGGGCCACCTGGGTCATGATGCTAAGGAAGCATTCTCAGTCCAATTTTGGGCTTTGTGGGAAAGAAGAAAATAGTTACTTAGTTTTATTTGTTATAGGCAAGGAATGGTGAGTAACAGTACACTTGCTGATGATAGCTAAGGAATAAGGTTTAATCCAAGCTTATTTTCAGAAATAGAAACCTAAACAGGGGCCAGGACCTGTGGCAGGAGCACTTAGACAGCCATGGATTAGTTTTGAGGGTAAGTGAGATGGGAGGAGGGCGCAAACAGGATGGGAACAGTAACAGTTGGGATTTTAATACAAGGTATGTCCTTAAAATACAAGGTAAGGGAGACAACAGCCAGATTGGAGATAGAGATACTATCAGGTCATACCAAAGGAGTGAGTTGTCAATGAAATATTTTTTTAAATGAGGGAACTTGGATCATCTTGCCCCAGACCCAAGTGACTCTGGCACTTGATAGCAACAGAGATAAAAGTGACACAGAGAAGGATGTCACAGTCAGCACTCAAGGAGGCATAGACTGGGTCTTCTTTGGCTCAGCTCAAGGTTATATAATTTTGCTGAAGAGTAAGCACTATTGTAATGTGGGTTTGCTGTATTGTTTGACAATATTCACTTAGGAAGGATGAGAAAAATAAATGGAATGAGTGAAATTCATATGGTATGTTGAGTATAGATACAGAAAAGCAAGTGACTTGCAAAACATAGATAAAATTAATTAGATTTGTTAAATATAAATAATAAACTAGTTAACTATAACACATATTAAAGATAGATATGATAATTGGAATATATACTAAAATGGACGCAAAAAAGTGTTTTATACGTATATAGTTAGAAGGACCAAGAGACACAAAATATTAATATTATGCTAAATAGACATGAGGCACACGAAGCACTCAATATTCAATATTAAGCACTCAGTGTTGGATTGGCTGTTGATTGGTGACATCATTCTGACCTTTTGCCACCTCTGCCCCAAAAAGCTGCTCATCAGGCTGGTTGGTATGCTGCAGCTTTTTCCTTGCAGCCCTCAAGCATGTATTGGTTCTTGTCACCTCCCATCTTCTTAGCCCCTTGGCTTAAACCTAATTCTGGTCCTTCAAACTACCTTTAAGCTACATCAGTAGAGAAGGCTGATGTTGCAGAGAAATAAGACATATGGACTTTACAACCCAGGATGCATGTACTGTGGTCCTTCTATCCTGTTCACCCTATACTTTCAAAACTTTAACAGACACATTATCTAATCGGAAAATCAATAAGAAAACATCAGACAAACTACAATTTAGACCAAATGGATTTAACAGGCATATACAGAACACTCCATCCAATAGCAGCAGAGTACACACTCTTCTCGAAAATACATTCTCCAGGACAGAGCATGTTAGGCCACACAATAAGCCTTAACAAGTTTAAGAAGATTGAAATCATATCAAGAATCTTTTCCTACCACAACGATAAGAAATTAGAAATCGATAAGAGAAATTTTGAAAAATTGAGAACACATAGAAATTAAACAAAACGTTCATAAACAATGGGTCAAAGAAGAAATTAAATAATCTGGAAAACATGGAAACACACATACCGAAACTTATGGGATGCAGCAAAGCATTTCTGAGTCATAAGTTTAAGGCAATAAACTTATCACAAAGGAAGAAAGATCTCAGATAAACAACTTAATCTTACTTCTCAAGGAAGTAGAAAAAGAAGAAGAAACTAATTCCAAAGTTAGTGGAAGGAAATAATAAAGATCAGAGCAGAAATAAATGAAATGGAGACTAGAAAAACAAAGAGAAGATAAACAAAACTAAGAACTGTTTTTTCTAAAAGACAAAATTGACAAACCTGTAGCTAGACTAAGAAAAAAAAGAGAAGACTCAAATAAAATCAGAAATGAAAGAGGAGACATTACAACTGATACCACAGAAACACAAAGGACCCTGAGAGACTTACGTAGTTCCCTCTTATCCTTGGGAAATACGTTCCAAAATTCCCAGTGGCTGCCTGAAACCACAGATGGTTTTATATATACTATATATAGAGTCCTATGTTTTTTTCTGTTTATCCATACCTATGATAAAGTTTAGTTTATAAATTAGAACAAGAGATTAATAGTAATTATAAAATAGAACAATTATAACAATAACGTGGTCTCTCTCTCAAAATATATTATTGTACCCTACTCATCTGTTTGCTGACTGTGGTTGACCGAGGGTAACTGAAGCCTTCGAAAACAAAACCACAGATAAAGGGAGACTACTGTCCCATGAACAATTATACACCAACAAATTGGATAACCTAGAAGAAAAGGATCACTTCCTAGACACATACAACTTACCAATACTAAATCATAATGAAATGGAAAATCTAACCTGATCAATAACTAGTAAGGAGATTGAATCAGTATTAAGAAGTCTCCCATTAAAAAAAGCCTAGGACCTGATGGCTTCACTGCTGACTTCTACCAGATATTTAAGAAAGAACTGGCCAGACGCAGTGGCTCACGCCTGTAATCCTAGCACTTTGGGAGGCCAAGGAGGGTGGATCATGAGGTCAGGAGATCGAGACCATCCTGGCTAACATGTGAAACCCTGTTTCTACTAAAAATACAAAAAATTAGCCAGGTGAGGTGGCGGGCACCTGTAATCCCAGCTACTAGGGAGGCTGAGGCAGGAGAATGGCATGAACCTGGGAGGCAGAGCTTGCAGTGAGCTGAGATCATGCCATTGCACTCCAGCCTGGGTGACAGAGTGAGACTCCACCTCAAAAAAAAAGAGAAGGAACTAGTACAGGGTGGGCGTGGTGGCTCACACCTGTAATCCCAGTACTTTGGGAGGCCGAGATGGGCAGATCACCTGAGGTCGGGAGTTTGAGACTACACTGGCCAACATGGTGAACCCTGTGTCTACTTTTAAATACAAAAATTAGCTGAGTGTGGTGGTGGGCACCTGTAATCCCAGATACTTGGGAGGCTGAGGCAGAAGAATCACTTGAACCTAGGAGGTGGAGGTTGCAGTGAGCTGAGATTGTGCCACTGAGCTCCATCCTGGGTGACCTTTTTGACTCCGTCAAAAAAAAAAAAAAAAAAAAAGGAAAGGAAAGGAAGAAAGAAGGAAAGAAGTAAAGAAAAAGAAGGAAAGAAGGAGAAAGAAAGAAAGAAAGAAAGAAAGAAAGAGAGAGAGAAAGAAAGAAAGAAAGAGAGAAAGAAAAGAAAAGAAAAGAAAGACCAAACCAAACCTTCTCAAACTCTTCCAAAAAATTGAAGAAGAGGGATTATTGCCAAACTGACTTTACAAGGCGAGCATTACCCTGACACCAAAGCAGACTAGGACACTACAAGAAAAGAAACTTGCAGGCAGTATCCTTGAAAAACACTGATGCAAAAATACTCAACAAAGTCCTAAAAAACTAATTTTACAACACATTAAAAGGATTATTCACCATGATCAAGTGAGATTTATCCCAAGGGTGCAAGGATGGTTCAACATATGCAAATCAATAAATGTGATAATACCACATTAAAAGAATAAAGGAAAAAACTCATATGATCATCCCAATAGGTGCAGAAAAAGCATTTGACAAAATTCAACATTCTTTCACAATAAAAACTCAACAAATTAGGTATACAAGGAATGTACCTCAACACAAGAAAGACTATATATGACAAACCCACAGCTAACATCATACTCAGTGGTGAAAAGTTGAAAGCTTTTCTTTGAAGAGCAGGAACAAGACAAGGATGCCTACTCTCTGTACTTCTATTCAATGTAGTAGTAGAAATGCTAGACAGAACAATTAGGCAAGCGAAAGAAGTAAAGGCACCCAAATTGGAAAGAAGAAGTTAAATTGTCCTTGTTTGCAGACACCATGATCATATACAGAGAGAATCCTAACTACTCTACCGAAAACTGTTAGAACTAATGAACAAATTCAGTAAAATTGCAACTTACAAAATTAACATACAAAAATCAGTAGCATTTCTATACACTAAATAATGAACTGTCTGAAAAAGAAATCAGGAAAATAATCTCATTTACAATAGCTCCAAAAAATGCATTGAAATAAATTTAAGGAAGGAGGTAAAAGATCTATAACTAAAAACAATAAAACATCAATTAAAGAAATTGAAGGAGACACAAACAAATGGAAAGTATCTCATGTTCATGGATTTGAACAATCAATATTGTTATAATGTCCATACTATCCAAAGCAATCTACAGATTCAATGCAATCTCTATCAAAATTCTAATGACATTTTTCCAGATTAAAAAAAATTTTTTAAATTGGTATGGAATCACAAAAGAATGTGAATAGCCAAAGCAATCTGGAGCAAAAACAACAAGGCTGGAGGCATCATACTACCTGACTTTAGAATATACTACAAAGCTAAAGTAATCAAAACAGCATGGTACTGACATAGAAACACAATGCAACAGAATAGACAGTCCAGAAATAAATCCGTGTATTTACAGCCAAATGAGTTTTGACAAAGGTGCCAAGAACACCCAATAGGAAGGGGGCAGTCTCTTCAACAAAGGATGATGGAAAATTGGATATCCACGTGCAGAAGAATGAAATCAGTTTCCCTTCCTTCCTTCCTTCCTTCCTTCCCTCCTCCCTCCCTCCCTCCCTCTCTCTCTCTCTCTCTCTTTCTTTCTTTCTTTCTTCTTCTTATTTTTTTTGAGACAAGAGTTTCTCTCTGTCACCCAGGCTAGAGTGCAGTGGTGCGATCTCGGCTCACTGCAAGCTCCGCCTCCGAGGTTCACGCAATTCTCCTGTCTCAGCCTCCTGAGTAGCTGGGACTACAGGCGCCCACCACCGTGCCCGGCTAATTTTTTGTATTTTTAGTAGAGAAGGGGTTTCACCGCATTAGCCAGGATGGTCTCCATCTCCTGACCTCATGAACCACCCGGCTCAGCCTCCCAAAGTGCTCGGATTACAGGCGTGAGTCACTGCGCCCAGCCTCTTTCTTTCTTTCTGAGGCGAAGTCTCACTTTGTCACCCAGGCTGGGGTGCATTAGCGTGATCCCGGCTCACTGCAACCTCTGCCCCCATCCTCTACTCCTCCTCAGGTTCAAGCAATTCTCTTGCCTCAGCCTCCCTAGTAGCTGGGACTATAGGCATGAGCCACCATGCCTGGCTACTTTTATATTTTTTGTAGAGACGAGGTCTCACTATATTATCCAGACTAATTGTAGATATTTTAAATTCTCTGTTTAATAGTCACAACATCTGAGTCATATCTGCATTTATTGATTACTTTGTCACTTAACAGTGTTGTTTTTTGCTTGTTTCTCTTTTCTTTGAGACGGAGTTTCATTCTTGTTGCCCAGGCTGGAGTGCAATGTACGATCTCGGCTCACTGCAACCTCCACCTCCCAGGTTCAAGCGATTTTCCTGCCTCACTCTACTGAGTAGCTGGGATTACAGGCACCTGCCACCACTCTTGGCTAATTTTTTTGTATTTTTAGTAGAGACGGGGTTTCACCATATTGGCCAGGCTGGTCTCAAACTCCTGACCTCAGGTGATCTGCCTGCCTGGGCCTCCCAAAGTGCTGGGATTACAGGCGTGAGCCACCGTGCCTGGCCGTTTTTTGCTTGTTTCTTTGTCGTAGGTTTTAAATGGAAGCTGGACATCTTGAGTAGTACAGTAGTATTCATGCTCAAAATTGTACATGCCTTTTCCTTCTCCTGCCTTTTAGTGTGGTGTGTTGAATCCCAATTAATCAGGAGTTGAGCTGGGTTTGTGTTCTATTGTTATAGTTACCCTCAGTACAGGTTTCAAATTCCAACTTACTTTGCATTTAGGACTAGGGCTGGTTTGTCAGAGAGATTTTTTTTTTCCTTTGTTTCTTTTTTTTTTTTTTTAGACAGGGTCTCGCTCTGTCACCTAGGCTGGAGTACAGCAGAATGATCTTGGCCCATTGCAGCCTCAACCTCCAGGACTCAAGCAATCCTCCCGCCTCAGCTTCCTGAGTAGCTGGGATCACAGGCATGTGCCACAACGCCCAGCTAATTTTTTTAATTTTGAAGAGACAGAGTCTTGCTATGTTTCCCAAGCTGGACTTGAACTCCTGGGCACAAGCAATCTGCCCACGTTGGCCTCCCAAAGTGCTGGGATTACAGTCTTATGCTAACGGTTGGGGATTTGGGATCTCCGGTTCTGTCTCAGGCTCAGGGGCCATGTTCTTGGGTTATAAGAGTAGTGCCTTTGTAGTGTTCTTTCCCTTTCCCTAGTGGTAGGAAAATCTAAAGGACCAGAACGTTTTCCTGTCCCCACTCTAAGAGTAGAAGGTTGTAGTTGTTGTTTTCTTTCTTTCTTTCTAGTATCATTCTCATCTTTTTTTATTTTTTTAAAGAGATGGAATCTTACTATGTTGCCCAGGCTGATCTTGAATTCCTGGGCTCAAGCTTCCCAAGTAGTAGGGATTACAGGCATATGCCACCATGCCCAGTAAGTTGTTGGTTTTTCGGTTCTCTCTAGCTGGATGGGTGCCCTGATGATGACAGGATTTGTCACTTTTTCCTCATGGCTTGATGATTCTGCTTCTCAGAAGAGAAGGAATTAAGCTGGACTTTGTGCCTTCCCAGAAGACTGTGTTTCTCCCTGAGGCCTGCACTTCCTCTCTTTCCAGTCTCCAGTCTTTCTTGTGGACACTGAGTGAGATCCTTGGAGAAAAGCCTGTAAGTATGTGCATAGACAGAAGAGTGGTCTATGGCTTTTAGGGATTATAAACTTTTATACTAGCCCACATTCAGTCTTTAGCAGTACAGCAAAAATTGTTAGCCAGACTAAAGTCTTCTAACCAGCTTGTATGCATCCCACATCTGCCTCAGTTAAGCAAGTGCTTGTGACCCATCTCTCCTTGGAAGTACCTGTCTTTCATTAGATTTTGGGTTAGTAGCTCGTCCTACAACCTTGGCTCTCTGAAGCATTCAAGAAATAATTTTGTAGATTGATCAGCTTTTTCTTATTATAAAGTTGGGAACAGTGCTCTTTCCAGTTCTCTGTATTCTAAATGGAAGCTTGCACCTTATCCTAAGAGTGTTAACCTACTTCATCTCTTTTCCCTTGTTTCTCATTCTGTATTTTAAGTTACTTTAATAAAATATGAGATGCAGCCATGTTAATTTGATCTGTGAGCCTCTCTGCTCTCTAACATCAGTGAGAGTTTGCCCGCTAAGTACTTTTAGGCCACCGTTGCATCAGTGTAATTTCTCACACAGCCACTATTTGCTTGGTGTGGACAACACTCCTTCTCCTTGATGAAATTGTTTCCCGAGAGCGTGAGTTCTGCACTGGGGCATATTACTCATGACTTTATAGAGGTATCGAAGAGCAACAATGCTTTCACACACAAACCATTTGTTGTTAGACAATATGTAAAGCATACATGTATACACACATGCACACAAATGAATATTTTTTTCAGATATAATAAACCATACCTCTGTTCCTAGTTTTCTGGCCCCAGTTTCTTGAAATTAGAGTGCTACAAAAGACCTTAAGATTATTTTTGTTCGAGATCCTTCTTCAAGAGTTCCAGATTGGTGGAGTGACATGTAAGGCCACAGAGCAGTTATATTTGGGATCTGCCCTCTGTTTCCTGATCCCCAGAATGTAGGAGTTCAGAAAATATTTTTAAAACTAAGAAGTCAACTCTAGTAGGAAAATGGCAAAAACATACAGCTTGTTCTTTCGTGAGTAAATGAGTCAATTTTCATTTGGCTACAAGTTTCAAGGACCTTGACCAACCCTATCTTCAGCATATATTATCTCATGAAAGTCTAGAGTGGGTGATGGCTTCAGGCATAATTGGTCAACAGTGTCATGGTATTTATCTCTTTCAACTCTGCCTTCTTCACATATTGGCTCTTTATCCTTGGTCTTATTACAGATGGTTATAAGGTGGCTATTGCAGCCCGAGACAGTGCATCCTCATGCAGCTTTGTTCCAGGCAGTAAGAGGAGGCAGGCCTCCTTGCCTTTATGTTTTTCATGAGGAAGTAAGGTTGTTATTGGGAGTCCCAACATCAAACTTTTTCTTACATATCTAAGACCAGAAAAGGGTCGCATGCTTGCCCATATACTAATTACTAGCAAAGGATTGATGGTTACTACACTTCGTGTAGTCTCTAAACCTAAACTGTGTATAGATCAATCATGGTCTAGTCCTTGGGGCTGACAGAAGAGCCCATCTCCCAAATGCATGTTGCTTTTTGGGGGTTCTATAATAACAAAGGCAGGAATAACCATTGGGTACAGCCAACAGTGCCTGACTCAGTGAGGTTCAATAGATGGTATTTTTGCTGCATTAAGAATAATCACCATGGGCCAGGCACAGTGGCTCACGCCTGTAATCCCAGGACTTTGGGAGGCCGAGGTGGGCAGATCACCTGAGGTCGGGAGTCCAAGACCAGCCTGACCAGTATGGAGAAACCCCGTCTGTAGTAAAACTACAAAATTAGCAGGGCGTGGTGGCACATGCCTGTAATCCCAGCTACTCATTATGTATTTTTAATTAATTAAAGGCTGAGGCAGGAGAATAGCTTGAACCTGAGAGGCGGAGGTTGCGGTGAGCCAAGATCACGCCATTGCACTCCAGCCTGGGCAACGAGAGCGAAACTCTGTCTCAAAAATAATAATAATATAATAATCACATTGAAATAAAGCAGCAATAATCAGATTTGGAAAAAAGTAATAATTATTTCATCATATTTATGAACGATCTCTATTCAGTTGTGGGTGGTCTTTTACTGTAGCATAGTCCCAGAAATTATACCTGCTTCTTCACATTGAATATCTTGAGGAGAAAAAAAATCAGGTGATGATGTTAAGATTTTCATGTGTGATGTGACTGCATTATCGAACATGCCTATCATGCCTTCGAATAAAGCCTGGGAAAAATGAGAAGAAGGTATATTTAAGGTGAAAGGAGTGCTACTATTTTTAATATCAGGAGGTGTTTATTTCTTTATGTTAGCTTAATAAAGATTGTCAAGGAAGGTTCTCATTAATTCTCTATGTGTTTATCCTCACAACTTCAAGTAAAAGTAAGACTTGAGTAGAATTACTAAAACGCAGCTAGAGAGAAAGGGGTATAAAGGTGCCACAGGCAAGGGTATAGAAATGGTGGAGGGATTTCTCTATTTTCCTGTTTCCCTGTTTTTACATTGGGCTTCCTCTTTCGGGACTTCCAACATAGATTATGTTATTATCACATCGAGGGTTGATTTCAAGCCCTCTGTTTACTCCCTGTGACCTTGACCACATGCCTCCAGCCGGAATGTGAGCTTCTCCCTGTACACTTCCATGAGCCCCTGACTCATATCTCCATTACTATCAGTTTTAATCCTGGTAACCCATATAGTTATCCAACTCTATGTTTGCATCTCCATTACTAAGTCGGTTTCTGAAGGAAAGGACTTCCCTTATTTACCTTTTTATCCACAGTATCTAAATCAGTCATTAAGAAGTCCAATGCATGTTTGTAAACTGATCCTTAATTAATATCCACCATGCAAGTTGTTGTAAGGATCGTGTGAGATGGTGCACGTGACAGAGTCTTGTAAACTATTAATAGAAAGTGCTTCCCAGATGTTGGTTGTTGTTCTTATGGGCTAAATTGGCTTTGGTGGAAGGACCAAGCTAGTAACATGACTTCTATTTATATCAATGATTCTGTGACAAAGTAGTGATAGTAGTAATCATTGGTGGGCATTAGATACTTAAATAGCACAATAGACGACACAAAGTGCTTTTGTCTATGTTTTCCTGACGTGTACAATTGCCCTTTCTTATGCCACATCTCTGGGCCTCCAAATGTGTATTGCTTGGCTCTAATCTTCATGTTCTGCCTAGAGCTAGTCAGCTCTCTCCTCTCTCGAGGGACGGAAGGCTGCTTCTCTTCCTTCAGACACTGCTGCGGGCCTGCTCTTTGCAGTGCTCATCACCTTAACTGACGGACTCCAGTGATCCCTTCTTGGGGACGTCATCAGTTATGTCCTGTTCGTTAGACCAGAAACTGTTGGGTGTTGATATAAATTAAGATTAAGCCAAGACTTTGTTTGAAGAAATTGACAACCTGATCCTAAAATTCATATGAAGGTTGGGCACAGTGGCTCATGCCTACAGTACCAGCTATCGGGAGGCTGCAGTGGGAGGATCACCTGAGCCCAGGAGGCCAAGGCTGCAGTGAGCTGTGAATGTGCCCCTGCACTCCAGCCTGGGTGACAGAGTGACACCCTGACTCAAAATTAAAAAAAAAAAAAAAATATATATATATATATATTTGCAAGGAACCCAGGGTAGCCACAATGATTTTGAAAACAAAGAATAAAGTTGAAGGACTTACACTTATTGATTGTAAAATTTATTATAAAGCTAGAGTAATCAACAGTGTGGTACCAGCATAAAGACAGATATATAGATTAATGAAATAAAATTGAGAGTTCAGAAATAAGCTCTTATATTTACCATGAATTGATTTTTGGTGACAGTGTCATGACAATTCAATACGGAAATAATATCTTTGCAACAAATGGTGCTGGAACAACTGGGTGTCCACAAGCAAAAGAATAAAATTGGACCTTTACCTCACACATATACAAAAATTAGTTTAAAATGAATCCAAAACATAAATGTAAGAGCTCAAACTATGAAACTGTTAGAAGAAAACATATGCATAAACCATAGTAACTTTAGGTTTAGGCAGTGATTTCTTAGATATTACTCCAAAAGCACAAGTAACAAAGTTTTTAAAGATAGAAAAGTTGAACTTCACTAAAATTAAAATCTTTTGTGCTTCAAAGAACACCATCAATAAAGTGAAAAGACAAAGCACAGAATGAGAGAAAGCATTTGTAAATCATACATCTGACAAAGTAGTTTCATCTAGAATTTACGAGTAACTGTTACAACTAGACAGTTAAAACTCAGTGTAGTTAAAAAATGGGCAAAGGGGTTGGGTATGGTGGCTCACGCCTGTAATCCCAGCACGTTGGGAGGCCAAGGCAGGCAGATCACCTGAAGTCAGGAGTTTGAGACCAGCCTAGCCAACGTGGTGAAACCCTGTCTCTACTAAAATTACAAAAAATTAGCCGGGTGTGGTGGCTCATGCCTGTAAACCCAACTACTTGGGAGGCAGAGGTAGGAGAATCGCTTGAACCAGGGAGGTGGAGGTTGCATGGAGCCAAGATTGCACTGCTACACTCCAGCCTGGACAACAAGATCAAAACTCTGTCTCAAAGAAAAAAAAAAAAGAAGGGCAAAGGATATGGATAGACATTTCTTTAAAGAAGATATACAAACGGCCAATAAGCACCTGTAGTGCTATTTAACATCATTAATCATTAGAGAAATACAATTCAAAACATAATGGGAGACCATTTCACACCCACTAGAATGGTTATAATAAAAAAGATGAACAATAAAAAATGTTGGTGAGGATGTAGAGAAGTTAGAAAACACTTTTACATTACTGGTAAGCTTATAAAGTAGTACATCCACTTTGGAAAACATTTTTGCAGTTCCTCAAAATGTTAAACATAGAATTTACCATAAAACACATCCGTTCTACTCCTAAGTATATACCCAAGAGAAACGAAAATTAAGTCCATTGAAAAACTTATACATGAAGCCAAGTACAGTAGTGCATACCTATAGTGCCAGCTACTTGGGAGGCAGAGCAAAGGAGGATTGTTTGAGCCCAGGAGTTTGAGGCCAGCCTGGACCACATAGTGAGACCTCACCTCTGAAAATAACAACAACCAGAAAACACACAGCACCTGCAAGACCCTTCCTATATAAATGTTCATAGCAGTATTATTAACAGTAGCATCAAAATGGAAAAAATGCAAATGTCCATTCAATGAGTAAATGGGTAAACAGAATGTTGTAAATACATAAAATGGAATATTATTCAGCTATAAAAAGGGACGAGGCACTGAAACATGCTACAATATGAATGAGCCTTGAAAACACGCTAAACAAAGAAGCCAATCACAAAAGACCACATATTGTATGATTCAATTTATATGAATTATCCAAATACATAGAGACACAAACTAGATGAGTGGTTGCCAAGGACCAGGGAGAGCGGGCCATGGGGTGTGACTCCAAATGGTCATGTGATGAAATGTTTGAAATGTTTGGGAATTAGATATTGGTAATGTTTGCACAATTCTGTAAATATATTAAAACCCACTGAATTGTACACTTTGAAAGGCTAAATTTTATGATATGTGAATTATATCCAAATAAAGTTGTTAGTTAAAAAAAAAAAAAGATTAGGCCAAGATTTCCTTTCACCTCTGTGGCACTAGAATTTGTACTTTCCTACGACTAGCTCTGAAGTGGTGTTGGTACACTCAACTTTGCCTCACTCTCCAACTTTTCTACATTCCCGGGCTCGGTTCTGAGGTTTCTATATACTTTATTGACAAGCTAAATCGGAGTTGATTAATGAAATTTTATTTTATCAATCAGCAATAATATTTTCAAACTCCTGAATGAAATACACACTATTAAGCTACAGCTGTATGTTTCAATCCATATCTAAGCATTTCATACGTTGATTACATTTGGGATTTTTTTTTTTTTAACAATCAAGGTCACTAGGTTAGATATTTGAAATAAGAGATTCACATGTAATTGTGTTTGTATAAAAACAGCCTATTTTTTAAAAATTTTATTTTGATCATTAAAATTCTCTGCACACTGCTACTTGACTACAATTTCCCCAGAGAAGTTTCTCTTTCAAGAAACATAGTATTAAATGGTGAAAAGAAACTTGTTTCTATGTGAAGTATTTCTTCAAGTTGATTTTAACAATGAAATCTTAAATTTGCTTTATTTCCCCAAACAACTTACCCACCAGGAGACTTGGGGCAAAGTATAATTACGTAGAATTCATTCTTGACATGTTCCTGGAACCTCTATCTCACTGTTCAGCAATACTTATTGCAACAACAGAGAATATAATCTCACAGTTTTTCTACTGAACAAATATAATTTGAGCCTGAAATGAATGACACTACACATCATCAGGTACATGTGAGAAGGCTGTAACCTAAACAGTGAACCTGCTTATAACGTACACTACACTCCTAATTTCTGTTTTGGTCTTTTGAGGCCTGTTGCTAAATCCCCTTCTACATTAAAAACGCCAACCACACTCTCCATTTATCTGACAGACTGCAAAACAGTGGAGAATAAAAATTTTGCTTGGATATCATGTCTTCATTGTACATACAGCAGCCACACACAATGATGGTCAGTAATGACTGAAATATGGCACTAAATACAATCCCCTCCGTGTGAATTGAATTAATTGATTTATTAGGTGCAAAATAGCCAGGTGGATTTAAGCTAATTAAGAATTTGATTGCTAATTGCCAACAAGGGGCGATTAAAAAAATGAGAAAGTTAAATAAGGGATATGCAAACCACAGGCTGTCTCTTCCAGCAAGAAAAGCAATTATAGGAATAGAGTGGTAGTAACTACGGAGTTTGAGGAGTAGTAAAACAGCCTATTCTTTTCATCTTTCTGGGTCCCATGCATGTTTCTAATAGTGTTACCTCCTCTTAGTAGTAGATACCTGTAGAAAAATCAATCAAGACAAAAAAAACGTGTTAAGAAGGATTCTCAAAAAGATAGACGTGAACTGTGAAATAGTAATAAATCGAGATGACTGGCTCTATTAAAAGGAAGATATGGAATAGTGTTTTATTGTATACTTCTATATCCACTTATCCATGCTGGGCATTCATCTACCTACACATCCACCTGATCATTTATTCAAAGTTTGTTGAATACTTTATGTACACTTTTATATCCTGCTTTTTTACTTGATACTGTATCTTAACGATGTCAACACGTTAATAAAAGCATACGATAATCATTTTTTCAAGGATGTATTTAGCACTCAGTATGTGCTATGAAAGGTGTTAAACATTTCACACGGATAATTACCTTTAATCTTAGCAAAAACCAACAGATGACGAAACTGAAACTTAGACATGTTAAGTAATTTGCCCAAGGACGTGAATCTGGTGAATGGTAGAACTGGGGTTCAGACAAAAGCAGTCTGTCTCCGGTGCTCTTGGACTTAATCTTTTCCCTAAACTGCCTTTCCAAAAACCTTTTTAATGGCCATATCATATTTCAGTGTTTGATATGCTATAATTCATGTAACTGTTCTTCTATTTTTAGGCATCTAAGTTGCTTCCTGTTTTTTTTTTTTTTTTTTTTTTGGCTAGTAAGTACATAGCAAAGTACCTATTGCTGTAATGAGTACATATTGTTGTAATGAGCATACGGATAAATCAATGTGTTCACTTCTCCTATTATTTCTTGGCCATTTGTCTATCTGCTTTGGAGAAATGTCTATTTAGATGTTTTGCCCATTGTAAGATTGGGTTGTCATGTTGTTACTGAGTTATAAAACTTCTTTATGTTTTCTACATGCAAGTCTCTTACTGGATATACGGTTTTGCAAATATTTTCTCCCATTCTGTAAGTTGTCTTTTTACTTCCTTTTTTTTTTTTTTTTTTGGATGGAGTCTCGCTCTGTCGCCAAGCTGGAGTGCAGTGGCGCAATCTCAGCTCACTGCAAGCTCCACCTCCTGGGTTCATGCCATTCTCCTGCCTCAGCCTCATGAGTAGCTGGGACTACACGCGTGTGCCACCAAACCCAGCTAAGTTTTGTATTTTTAGTAGAGATGGGGTTTCACCATGTTGGCCAGATGGTCTCGATCTCTGGATCTTGTGATCCGCCTGCCTTGGCCTCCCAAAGTGCTGGGATTACAGGCATGAGCCACTGCATCTGGCCTTACTTTCTTGATAGTGTCCCTTGAAGCACATCTAAGATTTTTATTGTTTTGGGTCTTACTTTAAGGACTTTGGTCCATTTTAAGTTAATTTTTGCATATGATATTAGGTAGGGGTTCCAACTTCATTCTTTTGCAGGTGAATATCCAATTGTTCTAGTATCATTTGTTGGAAAGACTATTCTTACTCTATTGAGTAGTCTTAGCACCCTTGTACAAAATCAACTGATGATAGATGGATTTATTTTTGGACTTTCCATTTTATAACATTGATTTCTATGTTTATCCTTATGCCAGTACCACACTGTCGTGATTATAGTTGCTTTGCAGTAGTTTTGAAATCAGAAAATGTGAGTTTTTCAATTCAGTTCTTGTTTTTCAAGATTGTTTTGGCTATTCTGAGTGTCTTGCATCTTCCTATGAATTTCAGGATCAGGTTATCAATTTACGCAAAAAAGCCAGCTGGTATTTTTGTAGGTATTGTTTTGAATTTGTAAATCAATTTGGGAAATCATTACCATAATGCAATATTAAGTCTTCTAATCCATGAACACGAACTGTTTTTCTTTTAATGGGTCATCAATAGTTTATTTCAACAATGTTTGGTTATTTCAGATTATCAATTTTGCAATTCTTTGGTGAAGTTTTCCCTAAGTATTTTATTCATACCAATGTTAATGTAAGTGGAATTATTTTCTTAATTTCACTTTTGTATTGCTCATTACAAGTGTACAGATATAGAATTGATTTTTATATCTGTATTTATTTATATTATATATATAAAATATATGTTAAAAAGTTTGTGTTCTAGTTCATGGATTAGAAGACTTAATATTGTCAAGGTGGCAGTATTTCCAAAATTGATCTATAGATTCAAAATAATATCTACAAAAATACCAGCTGGCTTTTTTGTACAAATTGATAAGCTGGTCCTGAAATTCATGGGAAGATGCAAGACACTCAGAATAGCCAAAACAATCTTGAAAAACAAGAACAAAGTTGAAGGACTGACATTTTCTGATTTTATTTATTTAATTAATTAATGTATTTATTTTTTTAGACGGAGTTTCACTCTTGTCGCCCAGGCTGGAATGCAATGGCACAATCTCGTCTCACTGCAACTTTCACCTCCTGAGTTCAAGCAGTTCTCCTGTCTCAGCCTCCAGAGTAGCTAAGATTAAAGTAAAGGCACCTGCTACCATGCCTGGCTAATCTTTTTTTTTTTGTATTTTTTAGTAGAGACGGGATTTCATCATGTTGGCCAGGCTGGTCCTGAACTCCTAACCTCAGGTAATCCACCTGCCTCAGCCTCCCAAAGCACTGGGATTACAGGCGTGAGTCACCATGTCCGGCCACATTTTCTGATTTTAACACTTACTACAAAGCAATTATAATCAAGAAGTGTGGTATTGGCATAAGGATAAACATACAAATCAATGTAATAAAATGGAGAGTCCAGATATAAATATCTTTATAGATATAAAAATGAATTATATATCTGTATTTATTTGAATATATGTAAATATTTATTCATATCACAGTATCACAATCAGTATACAAAAAATATACACATATTTGTCCCCATTTCTTGGCAAACAACTCCTAAGAACCTTGGAATCTCCAGAGTGCTGTCTTTCTGTATGGTAATGTTGACTGACAGCTTCCGGGTAGGGCAGGTCACTGGAAAGGCAAAGGCGTGATTAGAGGGTTGGGCTTTCAGTCCCATCCCCTAACCTCCAGGGAGAGGATGGGGCTGAAGGTCAAGTTGATCACCAAAGGCCAACGGTTCAGCCAATCATGCCTATGTAATGAAGCCTCCATAAAAACCCAGGAGGGGAGGGTTTGAAGAACATCTGGATAGCTGCATGCCTGGAGGTTCCTGGAGGGCAGCGTGCCTGAGGAGGGCATGGAAACTGCACACTTTCCCCGTTCCTCTTCCTAAGCATCTCTTCATCTGTACCTTTGTAATACCCTTTATAATCAACTGGTAAATGTAGGCAAGTGTTTCCTTGAGTTTTGTGAGCTACTTCAGCAAATTAGTTGAACCCAAAAAGGTACTCATGGAAACTCCAACTTGAAGCCAGTCAGTCAGAAGTTCCAGAGGCCTGAATTTGTAACTGGTGTCTGCTTGGGCAGGGCAGTCTTAGGGACTGAGCCCTCAACTTCTGGGATCTGACACTATCTCCAGGTAGATAGTAATTATGTTTTCTGCCATTACTTTTAAATGGCAAAAGCTGCAATTACTTTTGCACCAACCTAATAAATTGGAGGACACCCAGCTTGTTTCTGCTGCTTACTGTGTGGGGAAAAAACCCCACATGTTTGGTCATAGAAGCTTTCTGTGTTGGTGATTATTGTTGTGCTGGTGTGACAGCAGAGGAAAAACATATTTTGAGAGTTTTTCCCCAAAATACTGATATTGTCTCCTGCAACCTTATGAACTTATGTTAGTTCTAATAGTTTTACAATTGATTTTTTACGATTGCTGATAAATAAGGCATCACTTTCAAATATAGACTGTTTCCAATGTGCATGACTTTTATTTCATTTTCTGTTGCAATACCCTGGCTACAACCTCTATTACAATGTTGAACAGGAGTGGCATAAGTGGACATCCTTATCTTGTTTCTAATATTAGGGGGAAAGCATCAAGTTTTATTTATTTATTTATTTTTTTGAGATGGAGTTTCTCTCTTGTTGCCCAGGCTGGAGTGCAATGGCATGATCTCAGCTCACTGCAACCTCTGCCTCCCGGGTTCAAGCGATTCTCCTGCCCCAGCCTCCCGAGTAGCTGGGATTGCAGTCGCCTGCCACTATGCCCAGCTAATTTTTTATTTTTAGTAGAGATGTGGCTTCACCATGTTGACCAG
>NW_012104076.1:3015270-3015548 GCF_000951045.1 Mandrillus leucophaeus
AATAAACATACGTGTGCATGTGTCTTTATAGCAGCATGATTTATAATCCATTGGGTATATGCTCAGCAAATGGGATGGCTGAGTCAAATGGTATTTCTAGTTCTAGAACCTTGAGGAATCGCCACACTGTCTTTCGCAATGAAATAACTAGATTACATTCCCAGCAACAGTGTAAAAGTGTTTCTATTTCTCCACATCCTCTCCAGCACCTGTTGTTTCCTGAATTTTTAATGATTGCCTTTCTAACTGGTGTGAGATGGTATCTCATTGTGGTTTTG
>NW_012104077.1:0-426 GCF_000951045.1 Mandrillus leucophaeus
CCGTCTCTACTAAAAATACAAAAAATTAGCCGGGCGTGGTGGTGGGTACCTGTAGTCCCAGCTACTCAGGAGGCTGAGGCAGGAGAATGGTGTGAACCCGGGAGGCAGAGCTTGCAGTGAGCCGAGATCACGCCACTGCACTCCAGCCTGGGCGACAGAGCGAGACTCCGTCTCAAAAAAAAAAAAACTCCAGAAGGACCCAAATTGTATGAGTTTTACCTCTAATAGCTGGACCTAGTTCTCACAGTCAATAGTGGAGAAAAATCCCCTTATGCTTCCAGCAGGAGAAGAAAAAAAGTGAACATTTAAAATACTCTAGAGCATTATGTTCTTCTTAACAAGGTCTGCCCTCAAGAGAAACTATTTAACCAGAGCCTAACAAGCTAGGGTTTTATCACAGCCTAGCTGACCTGTGGGAAGGGATAT
>NW_012104077.1:2693-4938 GCF_000951045.1 Mandrillus leucophaeus
GTGTGGTGATTTCTCAAAGACATAGAAGCAGAACTACCCATTCGACCCAGCAATCCCGTTACTGGGTATGTCCCTAAAGGAATATAAAATCATTCTATTATAAAGACACATGCATGCATATGTTCATCGCACACTATTCACAACAGCAAAGATATGGAATCAACCTAAATGCCCATCAATGATAGACTGGATTAAGAAAATGTACAGACGCACCATATAATGCTATGCAGCCATGGAAAAGAACGAATCGTGTCCTCCGCAGAGACATGGATGCAGCTGGAAGCCATTATCCTTAGCAAACTAACGCAAGAATAGAAAACCAAATACCACATGTTCTCACTTGTAAGTGGGAGTTAAATGATGAGAACACATGGACACACAGAGGAAAAAGACACACACTGGGGTCCATCAGAAGGTGGAGGAAGGAGGGAGAGGATCAGGAAAAATAGTGAGTACTAGGCTTAATACCTGGGTGATGAAATAATCTGTACAACAGACCCCCATGACACAAGTTCACCTATACAACAAACTTGCACATGTACCCCTGAAATTAAAATAAAAGTTAAACAGGGAGATGTTGCTCAAGGGGTACAAATTTTTTATAAGACAGGAGGAATCAGTTCTGGAGATCTGTTGTACAGCATGATGACAATAGTCGATAGTAATGCAACATATATTCAAAAATTGCTGAGAGAGCAGGTCTTAAATGTTCTCACCATAAAAAGTGACAAACATGTGAGGTGATGAATGTGTTATCTTGATTTAATCATTGCATGATGCATACATATATCAAACAATACATGGTATGCCATAAATCTGTACAATTTTTCATTTGTCAATAAAGTTTAAAATGAAAAAATATAGATAAACAGAGAACTCTTAAAACTCAACAGTGGCTGGGCACAGTGGCTCATGCCTGTCGTCTTACACTTTGGGAGGCCAAGGCGGGTGGATCACCTGAGGTCAGGAGTTTCAGACCAGCCTCACCAACAAGGTGAAACCCTGTCTCCACTAAAAATACAAAAATTAGCTGGGTGTGGCGGCGGGCGCCTATAGTTCCAGCTACTGAGAGGCTAAAACAGGAGAATTGCTTGAACCTGGGAGGCGGAGGTTGCAGTGAGCCAAGATCCCGCCACTACACTCCAGCCCGGGCGACGGAGCGAGACTCCTCAAAAAAAAAAAAACTCAACAGTAAGAAAACAAACATCCTGATTAAACAATAGGCTAAAGACCTTATCAGATACCTCACTGAAGTTCTACAGATGACAAATAAACACATGAAAGGATGATCCACACCAAATGTCATTAGGGAAATACAAATTAAAACAGTAATAAGATACCACTACCCGCTTCTGAGAATGGCCAAAATCCAGAACACTGACAATGCCAAATGCTGGTGAGGATATAGACAGAAACTCTCATTCACTCCTGGTGGGAAGCAAAACGGCACAGGCACTTTGGAAGACAGTTTGGCAGTCTCTTACAAAACTAAACATACTCTTACCATACAATACGGCAATTGTGCTCCTTGGTATTCACCCAAGAGTTGAAAACCTATGTCCACACAAAACCTGCTCACGGATGTTTACAGCAGCTTAATTGCAAAAACTTGGAAGTAACCGAGATGTCCTTCAGTAGGTGAATGGATAAACTGTGATACATTCAGACAATGAAATATTATTCAGTGCTAGAAAGAAACGAGCTACCAAGCCGTGAAAAGACATGGAAGAAACTTAAATGTATATTGCTAAGTGAAAGAAGCCAATCTGAAAGGCTACATACTGCATGATTCCAACTATATAACATTCTGGAAAAGGCAAACTATGGAGACAGTAAAAAGATCAGTGGTTGCCAAGAATTAGCAGGGGGAGAGGGAGGAATAGGTGGAGCACAGGACTTTTAGGACAGTGAAACTACTCTGTATAATACCATAATGGTGGATACATGTCACTATGAATTTGTCCAAATCCACAGCATGTCCACCAAGAATAGACCCAAATTTAAACCATGGACCTTGGGTGATAATGATGTGTCAAGGTAGCTTCATCAATTGTAACTAATGTATCACTCTGTTGGAGAATGTTGACAGTGGGGGAAGCTGTGCATGTGTGGAGCCAGAGGTATATGGGAAATCTCTGTACTTTCTGCTCAATTTTGCTATAAACCTGAAACTGCTGTAAAAAATAAAGTCTACTTCTTTAAAAAAATTTTTAAAAAGCCAATACAGCTTATAAATGAACCAAAA
>NW_012104078.1:0-1173 GCF_000951045.1 Mandrillus leucophaeus
ATGCCACTATACTCCAGCCTGGGTGACAGAGTGAGATTCTGTCTCCAAAAAAAAAAAAAAAAGAAAAAGAAAAAGGTTGGCTTTCTCTTTCTTTTTGGGACAGGGTCTTGCTCTGTCATCCAGGGTGCAGTGCAGTGGCACAATCATGGCTCACTGCAGCCTTTATCTCCTGGGCTCAAGTAATCCTCCAACCTCAGCCTCCTGAGCAGCTGGGACTACAGGCACATGCACCCCCATGCCCTGTTAATTTTTTTTTTTTTTTTTTTGTAGAGATGAGATCTTTCTGTGTTGCCCAGGTTGGTTCATTTTTATGTTTCTTCAATTTAATGACAATGGTAGTGTGCTATGACACTGTCTTAGGACTGTGACATGGTCAGGCTTCCTTAGAACATTTTTTCAGTTTGAGACTACAAAGGCCAGGCCCTCTCAGCCCCTGAGGCTGGCCCTGTAGATAGAGGACAAGGTGGCATTCCCCCTCTGCTCTGTGCTGTTTAAATGACCAAAATACTATTTTTATCCAGTAACTGAAAAAATGTCCAAAACTTGGCTGTATCCCACTTGGGTGTTTCCTGGGATGGCAGCAAGTGGGCCTGCTGGCGGGCGTGCCTTCACATTAATTAGGGAGAGGCGGCAGACGGGCCCCGAGAAACAGCAAGGAGAATTGGCATGGTGGCTCTTAACACCCAGAGGAGTTGGCTCAACAAAGCCCATTTGGCACATTTAGTCCTGCTGAAAACCTGGCAGTTGGGGAGGTGACATCACTGGAATCAATTATCCCCACAATTGCCAGTCCTGGGTAGAAATAACTCCGTAAATCGATTCATAGTAGCCACACCATTCATCGAGGCCACCTGCCTGCCAGCATGCAAACTGCCCTGTCTACATGAACCCATTGAAACCTCACATCAGCCCTGAGAGGGAGTTAGCATTGCTACTGTCCTAACTTTACAGATGAGACAACAGAGGGAAGACTTTACACGCACACAGGAGAAGCTCACGTGAAGACGGAGGCAGAGGCTGGAGCGAGACGGGAATGCCTAGAGCCACCAGAGGCTGGAAGAGGCAAGAATGGATTTTCTTCCAGAGTTGTCTTTTAATTTTAATTTTGTAGAGACGAGGTCTTGCTATGTTGCCCAGGCTGGTCTCAAACTCCTGATCTCAAGCAATCCTCCC
>NW_012104078.1:6593-8429 GCF_000951045.1 Mandrillus leucophaeus
ATCTCGGCTCACTGCAACCTCTGCCTCCCAGGTTCAAGTGATTCTCCTGCCTCAGCTTCCTGAGTAGCTGGGATTACAGGCATGCACCACCATGCCCAGCTAATTTTTGTATTTTTAGTAAAGATGGGGTTTCACCATGTTGGCCAGGATGCTCTTGATCTCTTGATCCACCCACCTTGGCCTCTCAAAGTGCTGGGATTACAGGCGTGAGCCGCTGCACCCGGCCAAAACCATGGTTTTCAATATGGATAGAAGACTATAGGAACAAATACAGATAAACATAGACATGAATGTGTATGTGTGCATATAAAACTAAGTGAGTCTAGGAGAAGGGACACTGCGATAATAATAAGCACATCTAGGCCAGGCGCAGTGGCTCACGCCTGTAATCCCAGCACTTTGGGAGGCTGAGGCAGGTGGAGCATGAAGTCAGGAGTTCAAGACCAGCCTGACCAACATAGTGAAACCCCATCTCCACTAAAAATACAAAAATTAGCCGGGTGTGGTGGCGCGCACCTGTAATCCCAGCTACTCAGGAGGCTGAGGCAGGAGAATTGCTTGAACCCGGGAGGCGGAGGTTGAAGTGAGCCAAGATCACGCCATTGCACTCCAGCCTGGGTGACAGAGCAAGACTCTATCTCAAAAAAAACCACAAAAAACAAAAAACGAAATATAAAAATCTCCCAAAACACAAGAAGCACATCTAGATCTTGGTTTCTAAATACCATTGTCCACCGGAAAGAGCCAGGGCTTTTCGGAGAAATGGCTGGTTTGGAGACCAGGGCAGGGAAAGTACAAGATAAGCCTGGAATATCTTGTGCTAGAGAGTAAGGAAGGACGTAATGATGGGGACATGACAGAAACACACAGAAGCTAGCTTGGAGGGGCTTTCACTGGCCAAATCTTGGACGATTTGAGCCACTAAATAAATAATAATAGGCCAGGCATGATGGCTTATACGTGTAATCCCAGCACTTTGGGAGGCTGAGGTGGGTTGATCACCTGAGGTCAGGAGTTCGAGACCAGCCTGGCCAACATGGTGAAACCTTGTCTCTACTAAAAATACAAAAATTAGCTGGGCGTAGTGGCACGTGCCTGTAATCTCAGCTACTCAGGAGGCTGAGGCAGGAGAATCAATTGAACCTGGGAGGTAGAAGTTTTAGTGAGCTGAGATCGCACCATTACACTCCAGCCTGGGCAACAGAGTGAGACTCTGTCTCTAAATAAATAAATAAAAAGTAATGGATTGTAACCCACGGAATCACAAGTCCCCACTGATGTAAATAAATAAATGGAAAGTTTTACAAGTGATGGGGTATTTACTTTACCTAGTGCCTCCCTGCGAAATATTTGTTAATTTCAAAGAGGAAGAGAATAGCTTTGCGGTAGAGAAGAGTGAAGACATCTTATTCAAATAATCAAAGTTAAGACCTGCAATAATAGGCGCACACCTGTAGTCCCAGTTACTCAGGAGGCTGAGGTGGGAAGATTTCTTGAGCTCAGGAGTTTAAGGCCACAGTGAGCTATGATCGCACCACTGCATTCCAGCCTGAGCAGCAGAGGCAAGACTGTGTCTCTTAAAAAAAAAAAAAAAAAAAAGGCTGAGCGCGGTGTTTCACGCCTGTAATCACAGTACTTTGGGAGGCCAAAGCGGGCGGATCAGGAAGTCAGGAGATCGAGACCATCCTGGCTAACACAGTGAAACCCGTCTCTACTAAAAACACAAAAAATTAGCCAGGTGTGGTGGCGGGCACCTGTAGTCCCAGCTACTCAGGAGGCTGAGGCAGGAGAATGGTGTAAACCCAGGAGGCAGAGCTTGCAGTGAGCCGAGATCCC
>NW_012104079.1:0-1012 GCF_000951045.1 Mandrillus leucophaeus
AAAAAAAAAAAAAAAAAGAAGAAAAGAAAAGAAAATGCAAATTCTGATTTTCCTTCAGTGACTTGCCATTTTCCTTGGGCCAATAGGTGATCTCCCTCACTGTCTTAAAAGACTGTCCTGACCAGCTTCTGCTCACATCTGAGCCTCACCTCTCACCTTCAGTTCTGGTCCACCCATTCTCCTGCTCCCCCCATGCTTTCACACTACAGTGCTGTGTCACTCCTGGCATTTTCAGAGCTATTTCTCTACCTGTAACTATCATCGCCACCTAGCTTATTCTCCTGGCTAAATGCTTGCAGTTTAGACTTTGTTAGAGTTCTCTGATCTTAAAGCCTGGATTAGGAGCCTTACCTATGTCTCCTACACCAGCCCAAGAGCCCTAGGCTCACTGTGGGACTATAGTCACTGCATTTTCAGTAGTTCTTCCTGTTAAGGTCCCTGTGGATAAGTTCCAAGACAACTTTGCTTGTAGTTATATTTCCAGTACTTACTTGAGTGCCTGGCACATATTTGGGACCAATCCAGTAACTTATTGGATGAATATTTGGCAGAAAGGTGGAGGGAGTACACAGAAAAAAAAAGCCAAGCTGGGGGTGGTGGCTCACACCTGTAATCCCAACACTTTGGGAGGCTGAGGCGGGCGGATCACCTGATATCAGGAGATTGAGACCATCCTGGCTAACACTGTGAAACCCCGCCTCTACTAAAAATACAAAAAATTAGCTGAGCATGGTGCCATGCACCTATAGTCCCAGTCCCAACTACTTGGGAGGCTGAGGCAGGAGAATTGCTTGAACCTGGGAGGTGGAGGTTGCAGTGAGCTGAGATCATGCCACTGCACTGCAGCCTGGGTGACAGAGCGAGACTCCATCTCAAAAAACAAACAGACAAAAAACAGCAACAAAAAAAACAAGCCGGTGTTCCTGGCCAGAGGAACATCTGAAGTAAGATGCATGTGCGTGTCAGGTAATATAATGTAGAATGGGATCATGCAACTGGGTGCTTTTGGCAT
>NW_012104079.1:3071-4268 GCF_000951045.1 Mandrillus leucophaeus
AATTCAATTCTTAGGTACTTTGATCCAGATTCCAGGATGTTTGATATAGTCTTTGTTGTATTAAAATAAAATATTATGGCTTTTGGCATACATTCTACGGGATAGAGTTAACTTTTGCCTGGATTCTTTGTAATGCTTGGGGAATTGTAGCCTATACGTGTATATATGTTAACTTAAACATTTGCTAAGAGTTATGACTCTTTTTCATAAGACCTTGGGGTTTACAGATTCCCTTTTCGTTTCTGGCTTTACGCATAGTTTACCTAATCCATTTTTAAATAAAATAATATCATGGTCAAAATATCAAGTTCAATGACTATGACATCAACTATTAAAAATTTATAAAAAGTCATCCTCCCACTTGGACATTTTTCATTGTTTTATACGCGAGAATATGTGGTACGCATCTCAGTAATACTACTTCTCTAATTTTTAACTGATGAAGTTTGTTTCCATCTTTTATATAGCAGTCATTGGAATCAGCTGCATAATCACATTGACTTCTAAGGCTGGAAAAGTGGCATTACATCTCGTTCAGATACATACTGATGGATAAATTCAGCCCCAGGGCACGTCATCAACTCACACTTAATTTATTCACATTTCATAAGAAGTAGCATCTGATCAGGTTAAAAAATTTGGTTTATTAAAGTCATCAAGTAAACAATTTGGAAGAAGTAGGCGATTTATTCATTTAAAAGAGCATTTTTTTTTTTTCATTTGTTTTAGAGACAGAGTCTATGTTGCCCAGGCTGGGCCCAAACACTTGGGCTCAGGCGATCCGCCTGTCTCGGCCTCCCAAAGTGCTGGGATTACAGGCTTGAGCCACCGCGCCCGGCCTGTTTCCATCTTTTATTTAGCAGTCACTGGAATCAGCTGCATAATCAAACATTGACTTCTAAGGCTGGAAAAGTGGCATTACATCTCGTTCAGATACATACTGATGGATAAATTCAGCCCCAGGGCACGTCATCAACTCACACTTAATTTATTCACATTTCATAAGAAGTAGCATCTGATCAGGTTAAAAAATTTGGTTTATTAAAGTCATCAAGTAAACAATTTGGAAGAAGTAGGCGATTTATTCATTTAAAAGAGCATTTTTTTTTTTTCATTTGTTTTAGAGACAGAGTCTATGTTGCCCAGGCTGGGCCCAAACACTTGGGCTCAGGCAATCCTCCCACTTTAACCTCCCAA
>NW_012104080.1:0-1725 GCF_000951045.1 Mandrillus leucophaeus
CAGAGCATGTCAGTCCTAATTATACATCTGGGGACCAGGAACATAACCACTGCATGGGGGGTAGGGGTCTGCAGATGCAGTGGGCTCCACTTACTACCTGGTCATCATATACCCCCACTCTAGAAGGAGGATCAAGGTGACACTATAGATCTCTGGGTGACAGCATCCACTTGGACACTAAGGCCAACATTCCTCATAATGTTTGGGTCCCCTCTTTTCCCAATGTACAGTCACTCCAGTTAGTGGCTGTAGGCCCATTTGGAGAAGGACTGGGAGATCATTTGCATGTATACCTGCCATGGCGTTGCAGAGTCTTTTCTTGGAAACCTGATCTGTCCTTCAGTCAGTGCATTCTGAATCCAAAAACTGGCTCAGATCTGAAATCTTTACAATAATGTAATAACAATAAGCAAGAAATCCTTATTGTATTTTATTGGAGTCCTTGCCCTGAGCCTTATTCTGGTCATCCATTCATGATTTCTTCTGGCAGTACAAGCTGATAGTGCTTATGTTGGCTCCATATCTGTTTTGCCTCCAGGGATGCCATGTTTTATGCACAGTCTCCCTAACTCTCAGAGGTCCTATACTCCAACCGCTGCCAATACTTCAACTGGTAGTCACAATGATCATTGCATTCACCCAGCATTTAGCAATAGTCACCTAACTCCATTGTTCAGTTGTTCTGACTTTCTCCACACTTCTCAAACACCTGATGCATGGCACTGAGTAATGCATTCCTTTCCACTCCATCCCATTTCATCATTGGTAAAAGTCTTAATAACCAACCCTACCACCTTGTGCCACAGGCTGGCTGTGCTCCACCAATGACTAGTGATAAAATCCTCAATGCAGGCCAGATGGCAAGCAATCCAACTCCCGTGCCCTATCTTATTGCCTGCCTTATCAAACCACTCCTAGCACCAGCTGTCATAGGTTGGGTTCCCTGGAAGCAAATGCTGGAACAGAGTTTGACATGCAGAAATGATTCATGCAGGATGAACCCCTGTGGAAAGGAGGAGGAGGAAGTAGGATGGGGCACAGGGAAAAGTTGAATTGCAATGCAGGCTCATTAAAACTTGGCCAATATATAGCACTATGACCAGAATTATATCACGGGGGAACCAAAGTAGCCAGGCCTTTTCCCCCTGCCATGATCAGTCGCTGGACGTTGGCCACCTCAGGAAGGGTGTGTCATTGGGTAAGAAGGCTTTCTGCAGCTTAGGCAAATCCTGAAGAAGCTGGGAGCAGAAGGCTGTCTATGGACAGTATTCCCAGCACCTCCTAAAAAAAAAAAAGTTCTTCCTTCAAAAATATCTGACTGATGTATCTTTGTGTGCATTACAAACATGCTGCAAAGCAAAAGACAACTACTACATGTAATATTATAGTCAGATATAATACTGAGTAGAAGAAGCCAGACTGAAATTAATATATACCATAAGATTCCATAAGGTTCAGAAGTCAGGCAAAACTGATTGAAATGTTGGAATTCAGAATAGCCTTCTCTTTCAAAAGGGCATGTGGACTGGAGGAAGTCCAAGGGAGGTTTCTGGGGTGCTGGTCCTGCTTAACTACTTAATCTCATGCTGGTTGCATGGGTGTATTCACTTTGTAAAAATGCATCAAGCTCTCCAGAAACAAGTTGTACCCTTTTTAAATACTCATATTGTTTTTCAATAAAGCGTGCTTATCAAGAAATAAAATGAAAGATTAAACATTATATTT
>NW_012104080.1:6120-7548 GCF_000951045.1 Mandrillus leucophaeus
AATGACTATATGACCCAGCAATTTCACTTCTGGGTATATGCCCAGAAAGGGTGAAAACAGAGATCCGAACAGGTATTTGTTTACCCATGTTCATAGCAGCATTTCACAATAGCCACAAGGTGGAGTCAACCCCACTGTCCATCAACAGATGAATGGATAAACCAAATGTGGTATATACAGACAAGGGAATATTAACTGGCCTTTAAAAAGGGGACATTCTGACATATGCTACAAGATGTGCATATGAAGACATGTTAAGCAACATAAACCAGTCACAAAAGGACAAATACTATATGACTCCACTTACATGAAGTACCTAACATTGTCAAATTCATAGAGACAGAAAGTAGAATGGTGGTTGCCAGGGACGGGGGAATTGGAAGTCATTGTCTAATGGGCACAGAGCGTCTGTCAGGGAAGAGTTCTGGAGATGAATGGCAGTGATGGTTGCACAACAATATAAATGTACTAATACCACTAAACAATACACTTTAAAATGGTTAAGATGATCAGTTTTATGTTATGTTTATTTTATCATGATTACAAATTTTTAAAGAAATATTTATTTTAGGCTGGGCACAGTGGCTCATGCAAGTAATCCCAGCAATTTGGGAGGCTGAGGTGTGTGGATCACAAAGTCAGGAGTTCGAGACCACCCTGGCCAACATGGTGAAATCCCATCTCTACTAAAAATACAAAAATTAGCTGGGTATGGTGGCACATACCTGTGGTCCCAGCTACTCAGAAGGCTGAGGCAGGAGAATCACTTGAACCCAAGAGGCGGAGGTTGCAATGAGCCAAGATTGCGCCATTGCACTCCAGCCTGGGCAACAGAGTGAGATTCGATTTCCAAAAAAAAAAGAAACAAAGAAAGAAAAAGAAAAGAAATGTGTATTTAAAAAAAAAAAAAGAATCAGCCAGCTGGGCACAGCTGGGCTGCAGTGGGAGGAATGCTTGAGACCAGGAGTTCCAGACCAGGACCAGCCTGGGCAACATAGCAAGGCCGTATCTCTACAAAAAAAAGAAAAAAGAAAAAAAAAAAAAGTCAGTGAAAAAAGGAATCGATCCCAAGTTACTGGATAGATCCTAGTTTTATTCTCCAAAATAGAAATCTGGAAAGAGGAACACATTTTTCACCTGGAAATTGGAGGAATCCCTGAGATGCTAAGTTCACATTTACATTTACCATGTGTCTGAGGTATCTGTGCAGCATCCGGAGAATCAGACAGAAAAAGCACGGCAGAGGGGGCCGTAATAAAAACCTATTCAGTCATTGAGGCCATGGTTGAGGTTGTGAGAGTGGCTGAGATCATCCAAGCAAAGTGCCAAGAGTGAGAAGAGGATGAGAAAGAAGCCCAGGGCTGGGCCTAGTGGCTCACACCTGTAATCCCAGCACTTTGGGAGGCCAATGTGGGTGGATCGCTTGAG
>NW_012104081.1:0-1621 GCF_000951045.1 Mandrillus leucophaeus
CTGTGGCTGCCGCGCTGCTGGAGTCCAACCCGGAGTCACAACGCTAGGGGACCACAGGTGCAGATGGGCTCACACTGGGGAACAGTGAAGACAGTCCCAGAGCGGGGTTGGAGTTGCTGGGCAGAGCAGGGGCAATGTGTTGCCAGCAGAGGGTGATGCTGCCTCACTTTAGACCCTGCTAGGCCTTTTCCACCTCACTGGTTGGCTTGGAAGCTGGATTTTGTGTTCTCTTTCAGGTGACCAGCAGCCGCCTGTCCATCCCCCAAGACCAGAAAGGCAGCAGCAGGCCCCGGGAGCCCAGGACTGTCCTCGGGTAATGCTTTGTGTGGCTCCTAGAAATAGAGGTCCACACTAGATGGTGGGATCCGTGTCCAGGTTAAACTGATTTCTGCGTCCGCCGCCCCCCGCCCGCCCCCACCGCCACACGTCTCCACCTTCTGCACCCCACGGAGAGAGGGTGCCTCCTTTCCATTGAGGGTTCTGTGCCAACCCACGTCGCCACTGGGCTGCAGGCTATGGGGGCTGCAGGGAGGCTGGGGAGAGAGGAGGCCAGAGTTGACTAACCATTTATCTTTCCCCGGTGTCTGCTGGTCTAGTGCATCTGGCTGCAGAGGGAAATTGATGAACTTACACAGCAGCTAGGTATGATGGAGCCCTGGCTGGGGCAGGGATGGGCAGCGGTGTCTTTCTGCAGGTGTGGGGGGCAGGGGTGGGCTGTAGGTACAGGCAGCATCACTGGGACTGACTTTCCTCTGGGTAGGAGAATCAAGCCGACCTGGGCCTTCTGTGCCTTTTCAGCTAGGGGTGTGCACAGATAACAATGTGTCATCTGAACTCCGTGTACACTTTGTCCACGAGTCCCAGAACTCTCCTTTTCTTAGGACGGTTAGAGATACTGCCGGTGTTTCCCCTTTAACTACTGCCTGGTACCACTTGTATGGTGTTTGTTTGCTGGCTGGCTTATCTGTCTTTGAAACATGTTCTGGACGGTAGTGGGATGGCCCAGCACCTGAGAACCACTTTCCCGCTTAGAAGGCATTTCCACATTTAATTCAGGTGACGGGTGGGTGAGTCAGTACCAGGGCTGGTGGGGTTTCTGGTTGCAGGACTAGGAAGTTCCCCACCGGGGAATGGGATGGGTTTCTGTTTCCCTGGGTCTGGAGTGCCCGGTTCTGCCTCTCTGTTTCAGCGGCCATGCAGTTCCTCGCTGACAAGATCCAGGAGCTTTGAAGTGAGTGTTGCACACACCATGCCCCTTCCCACAGTCCCGGTAGCTTAGGAGGGCTGTGGGCTGGCCCTGGCTGGGGGCCCGTCCCTGAGCCTGCTCTGTTTCACAGGTTGGAGCCAGCATATTCCTACAAGACAAACAGCTGCCACCTTTGGAGCTCCGGAGCTGCCTGTTAAGCCAGGGCTTCCTCTCTTCCACCGCATTTGCCCCCTTCCCAACGCAGTTCAAAGCAATTTGAAATAAAGTTGTTCTCATATTCTGTGGCCTGTGGTCTGCCCTCTCTGCGATTGTTGGGAGTGTTGGGGGTTGCAGGGTGTTGCCCGGTTCATTGGCGCTTGAAGAACTGTTCCCCAGGGCCCTGCGGGGCACCAGGGCCGGCCCCTGAGCAGCAGC
>NW_012104081.1:1671-2745 GCF_000951045.1 Mandrillus leucophaeus
CTGTTCTGCCCTCTCACCATCCTTTCCATCGTGAGCATCGTTGCTCTCCCCCGTGGCTTGATGCCGGCGGCCTTTCCTGCATGGTTATTTCCATGCTGTTGAGCAACACGACGGAGCTCATCCTCCTCGCCACCCCTCAGGGACCCACTCCTCTTTCTTGAGCCGTTATGTCCCTCCGGTGCCACCATGCACAGGGTCAGGTCATCTGGGGCAAAAACCCGCTTGGCATCCTCAGTTCCTCTTAGCCCTCACCTTTGAACCTTAGTTACCAAATTCTGTCAGATCTCCTCCTTAGCTTCAGTAGCCAGGTGGAGACAGAAACCACATCCTGGTGGGAAGCTGAGCCAAAGGGAAGACACATGGAGTGCGGAAGAAAAGGGCAAGATAGTCTCTTCGTTGGAGGCAGGGGCACTGAGTCTGTTCTGGTGCCTGCGGGCCAAGCTGGTGGAAACTGCCCACCGGTAGCTACGCGGAAGGTGGCTTCCACATCCTTGGTGTCCATTCGCAGCCAGCAGCCCCTTCTGCAGCCGGTGGGCTCCATACCATTGATTTGAAAATGGCCAGCTGGTTTCCAGGGCAAGTGTGGATGCTAGGCCTGGCTGCTCTTTGATGGTCCCCATGAAATACCATGTCACCACCCCCAAGGCCAACAGGTTTTTGTGGACATGATATTTCTGTGTCCCTGGTCAGTCTTCCCAACCACCTCTCCAGGCCACAGGAGATTTCCTCAAGCTCCCTGTTCTGCCTTCACCCTCCATGACGGTTGGGATTGCCTCCTTCCTTCAGCCAGAATCCTGGGCTGGGCAGGTCCCAACTTTGGGCACAGATTCCGATTCCAGTGAGGAGGTGTGTGTAGGTTCTGCCAGCTCCCATCGCCAAGAGACAGGGTGTTGAACAAAGACAGGAGAAATACAGATACCATTCAAGGTTAGCGTGCGTATGTGTGTGTGCGTGCACCTGCAAGCACCCGCTTGGGAATCAAATTAATCGGGGGTGCTCTCTGTTGAGGGAGAATGGGCTGATTCACGGAGTGGAAGAAGTGGTGAAGGATCCGTGAAGGATCGAATTCGCTAA
>NW_012104082.1:0-867 GCF_000951045.1 Mandrillus leucophaeus
TATACACTAACGTTAGAATTTATCGTGAACAACAAACAAGACAAAGTGCTTAATAGCCCCTGCTAATACAGTAAATACCTGGTATGTAGTAAAACTTTGCTAAATAATTATTTATATATTTTTTATTTAGTTGTTTCCCTTTTTCCCCACTAGACTGTAAATTTTAAAAGTAGAGGGACCTTGTCTGTCCTGATCTCAGCGTATCTCACAACCACAGCCCAGTGCCTGGCACATAATAAATGCTCAAAAAATATTCGTTGAACAAACAAATGTTGATAAATTAATGAATGACAATGCCTGCCTCAGTGGTAGCTCTGGACTGGACTCTGCCAGCTCATTTCCAGATTTCAGTGACCTCCTGTCTAAGGCTGCCAGATTAAGTGAATAAAAATACATGATGGCACTTAAATTTGAATTTCTGTATTTTATTGGGAAATTCTACTCCCTTCACCGCTACCTTCACCCTTAAGAATAAGCACTTCTTCTCCTTTCCTCCCTCCCTTTCTCTTCCTCTTTGCTCCTTTCCTCTTGTTTGGCTATTTCTGAATGTAGTTCTCAGTGTCAGGAGACCCCATCATCCTTAAATCTGGGGATGTCTGTTCTTTGAAGACAACCATATCTTTGATGAATTAATGAGTCTCCTTTTTGACAGGTCTACACTTCCCAGAGGGCTAAATTATCCACCTTCACCATCACAGGCTCCTTAGCCTGGATATCCTTCTCAGGGACTGAAACTCACTCTCTTTTCTCTGGATTCAGAATACATACAGTGTGGGACACAAATGTCCTTAGCTTGTCCCCAGACATCCTCTGCTTTCATTCATTTGTAGACACCCTCCCTCTTAAATCTGGCTTTGATACAGACCT
>NW_012104082.1:3147-3494 GCF_000951045.1 Mandrillus leucophaeus
AAGCTTTCTTCATAAGCTAAAAACATGAAAATTTAGTTAAGTTGTATGCAGGAAATTTTATTGCAGTAGACAGAACATGTTTAAATGGAGGATTAAGGTAGAGGGATTTTTTAGTGTGCTATAAAATTTTCTTCCACGGTCATTTCATTAGTGTGAGGGAGGAAGTTAAAGTTGGAAGAAGCACATCATCCATTATTTGATCAGTTATAGTCACCCATGTTTCCATATGATAAGCTAAATAAAGCTTTGTTCCAACACTGATAGAGGAATAATAAATCTGGTATTTATCACAATAACCATTATCATAACCATGCAGAGAAGACATGCATTGGGTTTACTTGTAAATT
>NW_012104083.1:0-1317 GCF_000951045.1 Mandrillus leucophaeus
GGCTCACTGCAGCCTCAACCTCCCAGGCGCAAGCGCTCCTCCCACCTCAGCCTCCCAAGTAGCACACCATCATGCCTGGCTAATTTTTTTTATTATTTGTAGAGACGGGGTCTCACTATGTTGCCCAGGCTCCACCTATGTTTCCTTCTCAGAGTTTTATAGTTTTAGCTCTTGCATTTAGATCTTTGATGTATTTTAAGTTTTATATATGGTATGATATGAGTCTAAATTCATTCTTTTGCATGTGGACATTGATTTGTTTCAGCGTCATTTGTTGAAAAGGCGATTCTTTCTGCCACTGAATGGTTTTGGCAACGTTGGCAAAAGTCAATTGACCATAGATGTGCGGACAGGAATTATTATTATTATTATTTTTTGAGACGTAGTCTTGCACTATCACCCAGGCTGGAGCGATCTCCTCTCACTGCAAGCTCCGCCTCCCGGGTTCACACCATTCTCCTGCCTCAGCCTCCCGCATAGCTGGAACTACAGGCGCCTGCCGCCACGCCTGGTAAATTTTTTTTTTTTTTTTTTTTTTTGAGATGGAGTTTCACTCTTATTGCCCAGGCTGGAGTGCAATGGCACGATCTTGGCTCACTGCGACCTCTGCCTCCCAGGTTCAAGCAATTCTCCTGCCTCAGCCTCCCGCATAGCTGGAACTACAGGCGCCTGCCGCCACGCCTGGTAAATTTTTCTTTTTTTTTTTTTTTTTTGAGATGGAGTTTCACTCTTATTGCCCAGGCTGGAGTGCAATGGCACGATCTTGGCTCACTGCGACCTCTGCCTCCCAGGTTCAAGCGATTCTCCTGCCTCAGCCTCCAGAGTAGCTGGGATTACAGGCATGCGCCACCATGTGGGCCTGGCTAATTTTTTTGTATCTTTAGTAGAGAGGGGGTTTCACTATGTTGGTCAGGTTGGTTTTGAACTCCTGACCTTGTGATCTTCCTGCCTCAGCCTCCCAAAGTGCTGGGATTACAGGTGTGAGCCACCGTGCCCAGCCAATTTTTTTGTATTTTTAGTAGAGACAGGGTTTCACCGTGTCAGCCAGGATGGTCTTGATCTCCTGACCTCGTGATTCGCTCGCCTGGGCCTCCCAAAGTGCTGGGATCACAGGCGGGAGCCACCATGCCCGGCCGATGTATGGACTGGATTCTGTTCCAGCCATCTCTTTATCTATCCTTATGCTAATACCACATCGTCTTGATTACAGTAGCTGTGTAGTAAGTTTTGAAAGGTAGGAAGCGGCCGGGCACGGTGGCTCAAGCCTGTAATCCCAGCACTTTGGGAGGCCGAGACGGGTGGATCACGAGGTCAGGA
>NW_012104083.1:7397-8645 GCF_000951045.1 Mandrillus leucophaeus
GCCTCCCAAAGTGCTGGGATTACAGGCTTGAGCCACCGCGCCCGGCCCTGAGTTCAAGTTTCATCAGCTTATCTAGGACTGTCTAACAGCCACAAAGCACTGGATGTCTTCCCAAAGTCTGACACCAAGCTGAATTTAAATAATCTAGTGATGACAATGTCCTTCCCCTTGATTTAAGACAGAGACACCGTTGTTACTTTTTTAGTGTTTTAATACATTATTTTAAAATTTGAGATAAAATTGTTTTTGAGACAGGGTCTTGCTCTGATGCCCAGGCTGGAATATAGTGGTGTCATCATAGCTTACTACAGCCTTGACCTCCCAGGCTCAAGCAATCCAACCACCTCAGCCTCTGCAGGCAACTGGGACCACAGGTGGTGCACCACCACACCGGCAGGGACTTTTTTTTTTTTTTTTTCCAAGACAGGGTCTCACTCTATCACCCAAGCTGGAGTGCACTGGCATGATCTTGGCTCACTGCAACCTTCACCTCCCGGGTTCAAGTGATTCTCCCACCTCAGCCTCTCAAGTGGCTGGGATTACAGCCGCCCACCACTATGCCCAGCTAATTTTTGTGTTTTTAGTAGAGACGGAGTTTTGCCATATTGGCCAGGCTGGTCATGAACTCCTGACTGCAAGTGATCTGCCCACCTTGGCCTCCCAAAGTGCACGGACTACAGACATGACCCACCGGCAGTGCCCAGCTGACCATTTTTTAAGTTGACCCAAAATTTTGGCATTTTGTGTAATAAACATCCATTAAAATGGCCCGTGGAGGCCCAAGTTTGAGACATTTATTTGGTAGAAGGAGCACTGGGTGGCCAGGCGCGGTGGCTCACACCTGTAATCCCAGCACTTTGGGAGGCCGAGGCGGTGGATCACCTGAGGTTAGGAGTTTGAGACCAGGCTGGCCAACATGGTGAAACCCCGTCTCTATTAAAAATACAAAAACATTAGCTGGGCGTGGTGGCAGGTACCTGTAATCCCAGCTACTTGGGAGGCTGAGGCAGGAGAATTGCTTGAACCCAGGAGGTGGAGGTTGCAGTGAGCTGAGATCCTGCCATTGCACTCCAGCCTGGGTGACAGAGCAAGACTCTGAAAAAAAAGAAAAAGAAAGAAAAGAAAAGAAAGAGCACTGGGCCAGGTGTGGTGGCTCAAGACTCTGACAAAAGAGAGAGAGAGAGAGAGAGAAGGAAAGAAGGAAGGAAAGGAAGGAAGGGAGGGGGGGAAGGAGGGAGGGAGGGAAGG
>NW_012104084.1:0-1148 GCF_000951045.1 Mandrillus leucophaeus
TAAACTGCTAAATAAGTAAATCAAGAATGATGTTGGCCGGGTACAGTGGCTCAAGCCTGTAATCCCAGCACTTTGGGGGGCCGAGATGGGCAGATCACGAGGTCAGGAGATCGAGACCATCCTGGGTAACACGGTGAAACCCCATCTGTACTAAAAAATACAACAAACTAGCCGGGCGAAGTGGTGGACGCCTGTAGTCCTAGCTACCCGGGAGGCTGAGGCAGGAGAATGGCATAAACCCGGGAGGCGGAGGCTGCAGTGAGCTGAGATCCGGTCACTGCACTCCAGCCTGGGTGACAGAGCGAGACTCCGTCTCAAAAAAAAAAAAAAGAATGATGTTGACACACATATTGTAATTAGGGGTTTAATTAATTAAACACAATTTTTATGTTTTGGCATAATGCTACTAAAATCATACACTTAGTTGAAATAGTTATGGTAGCAGAAAAATATCATGAAATTTTATTTACAGTGACAATGTAGATATGCAGTATTTCTGTTTTCAGTAAACAGCTCCCCCTCCTTGATTTTTCTCTCTCTCTCTCCTAGATTTTAGCATAAATAAATTACAACTCACAGCCCTTTAAAACTATTTAAAATTAGCCAAAAGAATGAAAGTTATACTTTTTAATAAGAATGGAAAAGGTAACAATCTCGGGGAATGGAAGCTTTTATAACATGTCTACAAACCACACAACTGGTTAATTTTCATTTTCACAATCATTTATTAAAAGTCTGTATATACTTCTGGTCAGGCACAATGGCTAATGCCTGTAATCCTAGCACTTTGGGAGGCCAAGGTGGGTGGATGACTTGAGCTCAGGAGTTCGAGACCAGCCTGAGCACCACAGTAAAAACCACCTATCTACCAGAAAACACAAAATTTAGCTGGGCCTGGTGGCACATACTTCCAACTTGGGAGTTGGTAGTCCCCAACTTGAGGTTGCTAAAGTGGGACAATAGCTTAAGCCTGGGAGGTGGAGGTTTCAGTGAGCCAAGGATGGGCCATTGCACTCCATCCTACCTGAGTGACAAAGTGAAATCCTGTGAAAGAGAAAGAGAAGAAAGGAAAGGAAAGGAAAGGAAAGGAAAGGAAAGGAAAGGAAAGGAAAGGAAAGGAAAGGAAAGGAAAGGAAAGGAAAGGAAAG
>NW_012104084.1:3933-4291 GCF_000951045.1 Mandrillus leucophaeus
ATCTTCTATTATTTCTCCAAATTACGTCCAAATGATCTTCTCATATCTTAATCAAATTTAGCACTCCCTTGCTTAAAACTTTGTAATGGCTTCCATTTACGCTGTGAACTAAACCCAGAAACTTTACAATGACCCACAAAACCTATGTGATCAGCCCCTTCCGGTCTCTGATCTGAGTCCATACAATTCATCCACGTTGTCTTGGTTCTAGGACTCGGCTTTTTTTCCTTACTTTCTTTCCTCCCTCCCTCCATCCCTCCCTCCCTTCCTTCCTTCCTTTCTTCCTTCCCTCCCTGTTTCCTCCCTTCCTCCTCTCCCCTCCCCTTCCTCCCTTCTCTCCCCTTCCTCCCCTCCTCTC